>NW_014332860.1:8849-57954 GCF_000341935.2 Cephus cinctus
TGTGACGTGGTGGATTTCACCCGTCTTGTCCTCGGCGGAAAATCACGCCGAAACGCGATACGGGCCGAAAGGCCATTGCAAAGTCCAGGCAGGATCTATCGACCGCAAAGCCCTAAGTTAAATTACGATAGATTATTTTATTATTTTCTTTTGTTTTGCGTCATCTCACATTTGTACATTCTTATTATATACATCTTACATTCTATAACCCCACGGTAGGGTGTCGGTCGTCCCAGGAAGAATGACTCTCTTGTCGTCATTCCAGCTCAGTGCTATTTTTCTCTGTTGTACGGTATGAACTTTATGTTTTTTACTTTGAATTAAATTTTGACATTTCATTAAATTTTGATGATGCAAAAGACATTGCATATAATCATTAAAGGTAATTGTTTTCAATGTGGAGGCCTTGACTCCTTTCGCGCGTTTTTATCTTTGCTTTCTCCTGAAAGTTTGAAAGAGTATAATTTTGTTCTCAATACTACAAATTCAATCATAATTTTTCCATTATTTTCGTCCTTTCATGTCATGTCGTCCTTTCGTGTCAAATTTATCTAAGTCACGTTTAATATACTCATATATATTCGGGACGGTAAAGTAGTATATTAGACTATCGGTGTCGGTATACATCAATTTAGCTCTATCACCAAAAGTATTTTTTATATAGTTGTAGTGAAAATCGTATATGTACGTTTTAGAAATGTCTAGAATGGAAAATCCTGCGTATATCGGTTTATTGAATTTAATTTTTGTTCGATTTAATTCTACTATGATCATATCTTCATCAAATACGGTGCAGCTATGAAAATTTGGTTTTGCAATCAGAGCCTTTGCTCCATACGCTCCGTCCCACCTAGTAACCAATCTAACGTCCTTTTGTTTTCTGACATTTTCCATTGTTTTTCCGAAAACCGAATTGTTCATAAGTTCCTAAAAAATTTTTTCAAAATCATTTTTCGATTTTTTTCTCATTTCGGTGTTCAATTCTATATACTTTTTGAGCCACGGTGCCTGTTTAAATTTTAGAACACGATGAATTTTTGTTAACTTCAGACCTAATCTCAAACACTGTTTCAAATTCTTATAATGAATGACGTATCTATTTTTAGGGAGGAGCGAAGTTATCAATTTCGAATTTTTAGAGCCCGGAGGAGTGTATTGCTGCGGGCAGAGTGGCAAATCTTTATGAAGCTCTTGAAGATCGACAGGATACTCCAAATCAATTTCGAATATGTAACCTGTAAGAGAGTCATCGAGAATATTGCAAATATCGTTTTATGAAGTTCTTGAAGCTCGATAGGATACTCCAAATCAATTTCGAATATGTACCCGTAATAGAGTCATCGGGAATATTGCAAATATCCAATGTTCAAAATTTTCTTCTCGTTCGAATGAGTCTACTGGTAAAGATTGACTCATAGCTGCACCGTATAAATTATTTACGTCATAATACATAATATACGATTCCTCTTTGCTTGGATCGAAATCAGCTCCCATGTACCTATTGTTAGCCCTGGCGTATCTGTTGGAGCATTGAGCTACGCCACCTCGAATGCCTCTCTCGATAAACAACAACATCTCTACATCAGTCAGCAACTCAAGTTCCACACCCGTACACTTGAGCATAGCGTCGAAAGCAAGGCCAGGTGCAGTGTAATAGTGTAGAGAATCTACTCTGCGCCCATGTACCTATTGTTAGCCCTGGCGTATCTGTTGGAGCATTGAGCTACGCCACCTCGAATGCCTCTCTCGATAAACAACAACATCTCTACATCAGTCAGCAACTCAAGTTCCACACCCGTACACTTGAGCATAGCGTCGAAAGCAAGGCCAGGTGCAGTGTAATAGTGTAGAGAATCTAAATTGTATATAGCGTAACAATTGCGTTTAAAGTTTTCAAAGATATCGGCTAGAAGGAGAACATCGGTTTTCAGATACAAATCAGAATATTCACCTAATGTTTCGATGCAAAAAGTTTGCCAAACATTACAAGCGTGATCATAATCTACTTCTGAGATTCCGTCGTTATTTAATTTTGAATAAAATTCTTCTTTTGCAGGTAATTGATCCTCTTTGAGTTTTTCTCAATTATCAATATATTCGTGTAATCTGCTTCTGAGATTCCTTCATTATTTAATTTTGAATAAAATTCTTCTTTTGCAGGTAATTGATCCTCTTTGAGTTTTTCCCAATTATCAATATACTCGTAGGGAAAAACACCTTTTCTAGTCAATAAATGGAATTCCTCTACATTATTACAATGTTTACGCATAATTAATTTTTTACCATCTTTCAAATAGGATGCTAATTTGTCAATACTACTCGGCATAAATCTAAATGAATCGATAAATCTGAAATTTACAATCGTATCTTTGACGCTCTTCGTAAAAGATATATATCTTTCTTTGTTTACTGGTAAGAGATTCATTAAACCCTCGAAAGATGTAGCTAGAGCTCTAATACGTATCTTTGACGCTCTTCGTGAAAGATATATATCTTTGTTTCTTTACTGGTAAGAGATTCATTGAACTCTCCAAAGATGTAGTTAGAGCTCTAATCAAGAAGTGTGAATCATAACCAGATAAGTTATGAAATACAACAGGAACGGTATGTGAGTTCTTATAGTTCAAATTACACCCCTGATGTGCAGCACCGCGATATTTGCCTGTAAAATAGCAATGATCACGATGCTTGGCATCCTGAGGTGTAAACGGTTTTTCACAAACATGACAAATCTTGGCCGAGTAAAATTCAATTCTTTGTTTGAAATTTAGAGATTCCATCTCTCTCTCATTCACCGATTCTACGCACTAGCCTGCGCTATGAAGTTAGGGACAAAAGTTCTGGAAAATTCCTGGAGGATTGGATCAGCGATGCTGCGCAATTCTGCGAGATAACGTTCGAGGTCAAACGGGGTGAGGGCTGACGTCCGAAACCTGCACGAACGTGCGGGCAGTACCGCGACATTTGCCTGTAAAATGGCAATGATCACGATGCTTGGCATCCTCACTCTGCTTTTGCAGGTAATTGATCCTCTTTGAGTTTTTCCCAATTATCAATATATTCGTAGGGAAAAACACCTTTTCTAGTCAATAAATGGAATTCCTATACATTATTACAATGTTTACGCGTAATTAATTTCTCATCATTTTTCAAATAAGATGCTAATTTGTCAATACTACTCGGCATAAATATAAATGAATCGATAAATCTGAAATTTACAATCGTATCCTTGACGCTCTTCGTGAAAGATATATATCTTTCTTTGTTTACTGGTAAGAGATTCATTGAACCCTCGAAAGATGTAGCTAGAGCTCTAATCAAGAAGTGTGAATCATAACCAGATAAGCTAAGAAATACGACAGGAACGGTATGTGAGTTCTTATAGTTCAAATTACACCCCTGATGTGCAGCACCGCGATATTTGCCTGTAAAATGGCAATGATCACGATGCTTGGCATCCTGAGGTGTAAACGGTTTTTCACAAACATGACAAATATTGGCCGAGTAAAATTCATTTCTTTAGCTAGAGCTCTAATCAAGAAGTGTGAATCATAACCCCAGATAAGTTATGAAATACGACAGGGACGAGTTTTTTAGAGTGTCTCATTACTTTCATGCCATCCCCATAATAAAATTATGTATGTTGCAGTATACTTGCTTTGGTGTTTCTCCAAACTACATCATATTGGGATCATCTAGTGGGAGCCTCTATTTGTTTTCCAGAGAGGAATGCATTTTTCAACAGTTAATACCACTTTCGGTAAAGTATTTTTTTTATTAGTCCAGCAATTGTTTTATTGAACCATGTCTATGAACTAAATCCATTTTCCTTTAACCGCTTTACCCCTTAATTTTATAGGAAGGTCTAATATGCCACGTACTTATATCACCAGATGAAAAACTTGTCGCATTGGCCACGATGGGCGGCAGCGTTTGCTTTGTAAGTCTTAAACCAGTAGTGAAACAGATAGCATTATCCACGGAACATGTTGGAAAATGTGTTACGTGCCTTTGTTGGGATGATAACAGCTCCGCACTATACATTGGCGATTCTACCGGCAAGATATCTGTCATGGTTCAATCTATTTTTACGGTAAGAGGTTTTAACCAGTAGTTGCACTTGCCCTCTTTTAATTCCAACACTCGATTAGCTGACATCTATTCGCCTTTCGTATTTTCACTAATATTAAAGTTCCTAATCGGGTCTCTGAATGCTTCTAACATTATTTTTTATAAGTTAAAGATTTCTTTGCCCTTGTATAATGGAAGTAATATTTCTAGTAATACCACCCATAACATTACAATTTTAGGTGACAGTATTCACGTTCAATTAATTCAATAAAAAATTGTATTTTCAGGTTAATGGAATATTCCAAGTTCCTGCCAGTACTTTGATGAATTTGGATTCAAAAATTATTCAAATGGACTTCAATTCATCACTTCTACTGATATCTACACTGACGCGTTCTTATTTATGCGATACTGTTCAAGAACAATACAAACAAATAGGAAATAAAACAAGAATCGGGGAATTTGGAGCTTGTTTTTACAAAATTTATAACGAACACAATGCAGACGGGTTTGTAAAATTGCAAGAACAGAAAAATGCAGATCCATCACGGCATATTAACTTGAAAGAAAATTTGTATGTCAATGAAGCGAATGACATAAGAATTTATTGCGCGCGACCTGGATCCAGGCTTTGGGAAGTAACAAAAAGCGGCACTGTCACGAAAACTCACCAATTTAAAGAAGCTCTCGTCGCTCCGCCAAATACTATTTATAAAATTAATGATTCAGAAGTCATGCAAATTGGAGAAACGGCTGAAGCCTGTAATCCACAATCCGTTAACTTCACACGGCTCTTAATGTTCGGTTGGAAATATTTATTTTCCTGGACGTCCAGCGGGATTTATATCATCGACCCTAATAATTCATCAATTCTTTTATGGAGTAACGAATTGACTGATATTATAATGGCAGATGTGATTAAAGACAATATTTATTTGATGTTACAATCCGGTGAATTTCGTTGCTTGACTCTTACCACATTCGATAATTTAATACTTCAATTATACGAAAAAAAATGTTATAACAAGTGTTTGCAAGTGTGTTTCTTATTTAAACCAGATCTATTTCACTCAAATCTTGATAGTGAGTTCATTGAGATTTATAAAAAAGATAACAAGTGCAATATATTAAATAGTGATGAAATAGCACTGAAACTACATTCGCTAATTACAGTCTTAAAGTCCAACGTAAAGAAATCTCCAATAAAACTAAATTCTGGCATCGTAGTTGTCAATTCGAAACAAGCCATTGTTGATCATGAAGATTGTAATTCATACAGTTGGTTCGATGTGAAAATGGATGTGCCTTCTTCGTCAAATGAGGACTTATTACACGAAGTAACAGATTTTTCTTTGAATACAAAACTGTGTCCAAATACTATGAACTTTATAGAAAGTAATGCCTTTGTCAAAAATAACGTACACGAGAATGAAGAGATAAGTAAACCAGATGAAATACTTAATTTAGATCCTAGAAATACAATATCCAGCAGAAAAATTGAGCAAACAAATGTGCAGGAAGATTGTATTAGTTTTTTGAAGACCAGAACTGATAATTCTAAAAACGAGAAAACACAGATATATTTAAACGAAGAGATAATGAGGGATGTACATATTAAATTGGCACCGGTGTATAATATAATTAAAAATATTAAAAGCGTTTTAATCAATAGTCAAATTGAAGAAATTTCGTTACAATTACGAAATGCTATAAAGGAAGTTACAAAGTCACACGGAGAACTGGGTGAAATGAATGAATGTGTATACAAAGTGATACATGATGTAGAGCTGCAATATAACATTGCAGTTTTACAGAGTTTTTCTACTGAAATGTCCTGCATAAACTTAACCAAAGGAACGTTATTAGAAATTTGTAAATGTTTTATTGATATAAATGCAAAGAATTATAAAGAATGTATTTGCGGCTTTCCTTGTTTAATGGAAAAAATTAGTCAGCCAAAGTTCTTGGAAGTGGGCACAACTTTATTAAAGAGTCTTATGAGTGAAGACGCAGAATTTTGTATAAAATTGTGTGGAAAAGTTCCATATCTCTGGCGAAAATATTTCTCTCTATGTGCAAAGGAAAATAGCGTATCTAGCGATATACTTCTTCAGTGCCTGCAAACAAAAGATAGTGTTATTCTTTCCTTTATATTGCCATTATTGGATACGAGACAATGGAAATTAGTGGACGTTTGCCTTCAGAAGATGGAAAAAAAACAATGTCTCTTCTGTGACAAAGTCCTTGATCTAATCATGGATCCCAATGAGTTGATGATTGATTGGAATGAAGTCTGTCGTGAAATCGTACAGAGAGAAAAAGTAGAAGTTGCTTTCACACTTTTAGTCAAAGTTCACTCTATATTTTCAAACGTAATATTCAATAACAGGTGCGTATGAAATTAATAAATTTTGATATAGTTTCATTGTGATCTAATTATATGATAATCATCTATATCGACTATTTGTCTTGGAAACAAGACTATTAGAAACAAAACTATAAATTTTGTCTGAAACCTTTTTTAATATTGCATTTTGGGACTTCGAGTACCTCGAGCAAAACTCGCAAAATTTAAGCATTTTTTCAAATAAAAAAATTTAATCCCATAATAAACTCATTTTTGCATGTTTAAAAGTGCGTTTAAATCGCTAGAAATGAGGACATTTGTTTTATTTATACTTCATTTTTTTAGCATTTACCAGGCCCTCATATTCAAAAAAATTTTGGAACGAGGTGGATTGCAGCGTAGCGTTTACTTTGATTGTGATTCTATAGCGAAGGATAGATGTGAAGCATTGTCATCCAAGAAGGTATTAGCTTTATCATTTATGATATAACATCTGTTTATAACCGAAGAAGGCTAGAATTGTCATTCGTCTTTATCGATAACTTGTGTTTTCCAGAGACAGTATTTGTATGTACCATGTCCCCTTGAAAATACAATAAATTCGTGACTGCTTTTCGAAAAAATAAGCTAATCTAGATAGAGAGACATCATTCTATCCGAATGAGAAAAACAGATATTCAAAAAGTTTCTAGATTATTTATAGCAACATATAATACAAACTCGTCTGAGTAAAATACTATAATACATTTAAGATGCATCTTCATTTTAATATTTCGTTTATAACTGCAGCAGCATGTTTATTGTAAGTTGAACTCACGTCGCCGTCATATTAAATATATCATTAATTTCTCTAAGTATTAACTCAATTTGATTTTTGTTCGTCAACGCCATTGTGTGAGTAAAACATGAAGTCCATGGGTCAGTGTTTCAATTTTCCATAATGCAGTAATCGCATAGATCTTAAAAATATTTAAAATCGTTAATGATTAATGATTTTTAACAATCGAGTCACACTTATAGTGTCAACTCATGTGGTACTAGTATTAACTGAATGGTGTCAATTCATATGGTACAAGTATTTCAAATCTCTTTCTATTTTGTGCAGGTTGCTGCTCATTTGGCGAATATGCTTGAAAAGGACGTTGATATACCTATGGACGTCGAAAAACTGTCAACTACTACGCATCATTGGGGGATGAAGTGTAAAGCCAAATCATTATCGTGCCCATGTTGTACACTGTCTCTAAAAACTCCAATCCTTCTGAACAATAATGGCGTAGCATTATTTCCTTGTGGCCATGGATATCATGTGAACTGTTTATTACAAAATAAACTGTTTGTATGTAATTTACATTGATAATTATCATTATGTCAAATAAAAAATTATATTTAAGCTATGATATCTGTATATATAAGTCCATTTGTAGTACAGCGAAAATGATATGATACTATTTTTATATCAAAGAACATATTAATCTGCTTCATGTGCACAATATTAATTTTGTTATATCAAAAGATTATTATTACTACTGCTGGTGCTACTAGTACTTATTACAATTATTAATATGTATCTCTTAGGGTCAATATTACGATAAATTATTGCGTACTTCATACAATTATTACATTTGTACGCTTCGCCTAGACTGACTCCATGAGTATTCATTTTTATGAGTTAAGAATAATCAAATTCTCAGAAAAATTTACATTTTTTATATTCATGCCTTATAAGCCTATGACCTATATGCCTTATAAGTACGTCTGTACTTTGTATATTGTATAATTATTGCGTTTGACCAATAAATTATTTTTAAACACTTACACACGTTGATATTCTTTTGCCTTCTGCGTATATCCCAGAGTGTGAATGAGTTCTGTCTCTCTCTTACTCTCCTCCGTCCTTACAGCATCCTTTCCGTCCTCCTTCACCTTTATACTTCGATATCCCTTTTCTGTTATGGTCCATTTTCTCTACCATTATTTCCATTCCATCTGCAAGTTGTAAAAAGTAAAGGGATTTTTTGAAAGTGCCCTATCGCAATTTGACCTGCACTAGCCTCTTCCATAGACCATTCTGATTTTCTGCATAGAGAAATCATTCAAAATATCAAGGCAAAAGTCCTAAACCCTGCCCTTTCCAAGATATAGCTTATTTTCAAATTGCATTCGGAATTATTTTATCGGAGAAAGTTCACTCTTCGTTTCAGAGATGGCGCCACTTATCATGCCCAGGAGGTGCTGCTCTCTTATCGGCGAAAATTCGAACTAATGCGAATTCTTTAATCAAAATTTACCTATTGAAGTTTCGACGATGCGATTTTTAAATTGCGTTCGGACTTATTTTATCAAAAAAAGTTCTCTCGTTGTCTCAGAGATGGCGCCACATATCATGCCCAGGAGGTGCTGCTCTCTTATCGGCGAAAATTCGAACTAATGCGAATTCTTTAATCAAAATTTACCTATTGAAGTTTCGACGATGCGATTTTTAAATTGCGTTCGGACTTATTTTATCAAAAAAAGTTCTCTCGTTGTCTCAGAGATGGCGCCACATATCATGCCCAGGAGGTGCTGCCCTCTTATCGGCGAAAATTCGAACTAATGCGAATTCTTTAAACAAAATTTACCCACTGAAGTTTCGACGATGCGATTTTCAAAGTACATTTGAAATCATTTTATCGTAGAAGGTAGTATTGATGAAGAAGAGCGAAGTCAAGATATGGATAATATGGCAGAGATCGAATGGAAAATGCAGCACAGCTAAAAAGGGGTTTCGAAGCATAAGGGAGGAGAATGATGCTGTTAGGACGGAGGGGTGTAAGAAAGAGACAGAACTCATTCGTACTCTGGGATATTCGCATAAGGCAAAAGAATATCAACGTGTATAAGTGTTTAAAGATAATTTATTGAACAAACGCAATAATGATACAATATACAAAGTACAGTAATGATACAACAAATTCAATATATTACATACAATAATAATACAATATACAAAGTATGGTTCGCGAAAGATTAGTAATGACAATGACATCAGAGATATATTTTAAATATATCACTGCAATATAATATACGTGTGGTATGTTATATGCGCTCTCGTTGTCTCAGAGATGGCGCCACATATCATGCCCAGGAGGTGCTGCCCTCTTATCGGCGAAAATTCGAACTAATGCGAATTCTTTAATCAAAATTTACCTATTGAAGTTTCGACGATGCGATTTTTAAATTGCGTTCGGACTTATTTTATCAAAAAAAGTTCTCTCGTTGTCTCAGAGATGGCGCCACATATCATGCCCAGGAGGTGCTGCCCTCTTATCGGCGAAAATTCGAACTAATGCGAATTCTTTAATCAAAATTTACCTATTGAAGTTTCGACGATGCGATTTTTAAATTGCGTTCGGACTTATTTTATCAAAAAAAGTTCTCTCGTTGTCTCAGAGATGGCGCCACATATCATGCCCAGGAGGTGCTGCCCTCTTATCGGCGAAAATTCGAACTAATGCGAATTCTTTAATCAAAATTTACCTATTGAAGTTTCGACGATGCGATTTTTAAATTGCGTTCGGACTTATTTTATCAAAAAAAGTTCTCTCGTTGTCTCAGAGATGGCGCCACATATCATGCCCAGGAGGTGCTGCCCTCTTATCGGCGAAAATTCGAACTAATGCGAATTCTTTAATCAAAATTTACCTATTGAAGTTTCGACGATGCGATTTTTAAATTGCGTTCGGACTTATTTTATCAAAAAAAGTTCTCTCGTTGTCTCAGAGATGGCGCCACATATCATGCCCAGGAGGTGCTGCCCTCTTATCGGCGAAAATTCGAACTAATGCGAATTCTTTAAACAAAATTTACCCACTGAAGTTTCGACGATGCGATTTTCAAAGTACATTTGAAATCATTTTATCGTAGAAGGTAGTATTGATGAAGAAGAGCGAAGTCAAGATATGGATAATATGGCAGAGATCGAATGGAAAATGCAGCACAGCTAAAAAGGGGTTTCGAAGCATAAGGGAGGAGAATGATGCTGTTAGGACGGAGGGGTGTAAGAAAGAGACAGAACTCATTCGTACTCTGGGATATTCGCATAAGGCAAAAGAATATCAACGTGTATAAGTGTTTAAAGATAATTTATTGAACAAACACAATAATGATACAATATACAAAGTACAGTAATGATACAATAAATTCAATATATTACAATACGATAATAATACAATATACAAAGTATGGTTTGCGAAAGTTTAGTAATAACAATGCCATTAGAGACATATTAAAATATATCGCATAGGGCAAAAGAATATTAACGTGTATAAGTGTTTAAAGATAATTTATTGAACAAACGCAATAATGATACAATATACAAAGTACAGTAATGATACAACAAATTCAATATATTACATACAATAATAATACAATATACAAAGTATGGTTCGCGAAAGATTAGTAATGACAATGACATCAGAGATATATTTTAAATATATCACTGCAATATAATATACGTGTGGTATGTTATATGCGCTGCCACTTTGGATTTTTCCTTTTCCAAAGGACTTTTTAACAACTTAATTTTTAAGGATATACCAGAAGAAAAGTGACGGAGACATAGGAAGGAATAGGAGATTCGAAAATTGAGTGAAACCGTTTGGTGGCAGCAGCCAAGGAAGATGTTGAAGGGAAAAAGAGTAAGATTGTTAAAAAGAGAGAATGAAAAACAAAAATGGTAAGGATTGAGGGAACAAGAAGAGAAGAAAATGCGTAAACCGTGTGCACGAGAACCAGATTATTCTGGAGGAGCGAAAAAAGAGAACAGTGGGAAAAGTAGGAAGTTTAAGGGAGCGAAATGGGCCCCACCCCGCCCATTTCCGTGAGGTCCTGCCTCTCCTGAAGGGAGCTACGACCCCTCCGAGGCCCCATAGGGGACCGTGTTTTTTTGTTGTTTTTTTTGAGGAAAACCCCCGAGTCCTGCGGCTTTCGCGCACAGGACTAGGGGGGAAAAACCTCAGGAAGGAAAGGAAGTCGGGTCGAGGGACAAGAAAAACGCACAAGGGGGTAAGGTGAAGTTAAACGCGAAAAAGCTAAGATAAGTTAAACGCGAAAGGGACAAGTGAAACGCGAAAGGTCTACCCTTAGTCAAGATTCACCGCAACGAAAGACCGCGGGCGTAGCACCCAGCGAACCCTTGCGGGCACGCCGGGACATCCCGAAGGACGATATTTAACGCTACAACCTCCGTCCCTTCCCACGGGCAAAAGCCCAGTGGGTTAGACGTAAGGAACCACGCCCGCCGCCGGCGGCGGGCCCCGTTAGCCATCGATCCACGCGCAAAATGTCTCCGACAGAGGGTGACTTTATACTAGCGGGTGCTCAATAGCACCCGCACCTACCCCAAGTGAAGTGACCCCCAAGCACAAGCACAAATAGGACTTTACCCAAAGTCAACGGACTACCCCTCCGACCTCCCCACCGACAACCGAGTGAAACGAGAAATCAGAAAGGAAGATAGAAATAAAGAAGTCAAAAAGTAGAAAAGTAAGGATTAGAGTTATGAAAGTAGAGAGGAAACGAGGAAAGAGATAAATAAGAAAGTAAAAAATGAAAGATAAAGAAATAAGAAAGTAAAGAAGAAATAAATATAGAAGAAGAAGGAGGTTGTAAATGGATATAGAAATAAAGAAGTAAGAATAAGATAATAAGAAAGAAAAGAATATAGAAATGAAGAAGTGAAGAAGTAGAAAAGTAAGGAATAGAATTATAAAAGTGGAGAAGAAATGAGGAAAGAGATAAATAAGAAATTGAAGAATGAAAGATAAAGAAATAACGAAGTCAAGAAGAAATAAATATAAAAATAGAAGAAGGTTGGAAATGAATACGAGGAATGTTTCCAAGAGACCAGTATAGGAGACCGGCTCGAGGAAGAATGAGCGCTGTGAGTCCCGGGCTCTGCCTCGAGCGCTCCCCCCACCTTCCGCCTGCCTTCGCTCGCCGAGTCGTGCGTGACGAGTTGCGCGCGCACAATTTTGGGCAACTTCCAGTACTTCTAAATATGCTTGGCCTGAATTTCTGATTTCTAAGTGTGAATATTTTACTTTATTCATTTAATTAATTATTTTAATATTCCAAACACCTAATTTATTATTATTTCAATTTGAACGTAATTCATTTTCGATATTCTACATTTTCAATTCAATTTTTAACTATTCCGTATATTCTGCGAGATTTTGATATAGCCTCAATTTTATATTTTGAATAAATTTTAAAAGTAAATCAAGATCCAATAATATTTAGTAAAAATTGAAATACTACATGGGTGTCAAGTTGGCACTGCATTTTCTTACAAATTTCTTAAAAATGTTTCAACAATAGGCTTTGTCAATAGTTCTTGAGAAATTCTATAGTTCCCGGTTTCGTTCTAAGGGTTGCCTTAGGAACCAGCGGTGAGTAGCGAGTATCTAATATTTATGAGAAAAATACTTCCATGTTCCATCAAAATAATTTCATATATGTTGTATAAGTTTTTATGAATTTTTCTTGATTAAAATCAGGTCAGAAATGAATGATCTGTTTACAAATGATTTGCTTGAAATTGAAACATTCTTCGCACCTAAATCGAGAAGAGCGATCAGCCGCATCTTACAATGAAGCTGGCTCATTAAAAATGTTGCTAAATCAATTAGAAATGAATGAGAATAATAGATATTCAGTTCCTCGCTTCTGACGTCACACTACTCGTACGTGTGCACATATAGAATAGCTGAACAGCTGCCTTAACAGTAGAAATGTCGATAACATACCACTTATTCCTACATCAAACTAATAATAGTAAACTGGTAAACGAAATTGACAATCTAGTATTCGTAGAAATTCATGAAGAAATAACGCCAGCGTTGAAAATTACTACAAGTAATGGCTTGTACGTTTTGAAACTTCCTGACTGCCTGGATAACTGACTGACGATATTATTGTGTAGTTACTTTCGATGCATGAAACTGTAAAGAACAATCCTACAAAATATATAGATTTCTTTTACAATTCTATATAATTTAAAATTACTTTCATATTAAATTGAATCCAGTTCCTTGTTTCTATCCTGAAATAGCAAAATCCTGAAACAACAAAAAGACCAAACTTTTCCTATTAAAATTATTACAAATTATAATATTGTTTATAATTATAAATATGTATTATTTGCAATAAACACTAATTCCATGAATAACTTCAGTACGGTGTTGGTATTACTTTGAAGGGTGTCATTTTTGTGTATGTAAATTGAGTGTATGGATAATGGAAAATAGGTTAAACTTCGGTATAACTTGGGCGTCTGAATATTGGGACAATAGGTGAATCTTCGGTGTAAATAGGATGTTTAAATACCGGGGAGTAGGTGTAACTGTGAAAATTCACAAATACCCGCGTACTTTTAATCTCTTAGTGTATCGTCGATGGTAATGCCGTCGAACTCTTGACGTTTTTACGCCTACACTGAAAATACATAGAAAGTGCACTGAAATCAACAGTGCAGTCAAATCCACTAGGGGCGAAACATACCTAGAGTTAAAAAGCGCATCTCAAAAGAACTATCACGCCCTGGATTATGTTCCATTTCTAATTATCATTGCACTAGAAAACAGTGATCCATTAGTGTTTCAGGAATAAAAAAATTAAAAAGAATATATCGAGCAATCTGATTTATTTTCGATGACCACTCTATTTACAGAGCGATAACATTTTAACCATGACGAGGAAATACATCATGACATCATTGTCATCACTTGGAGCAACTTAAGCTACTTTTTTACGACCACTGAAGAAGAGCTAACATCACCTCATCAGTATCATATTTACTTACGACTCATGATTATCCCCCAATCACATAACCGAGAATGGAGCCATTGCAGATGCATTAACTTTATGCAAAATAAATAAACATCGTAGTCAAGAATGAGGTTTAACAATGATATAAGGGAAGATAATCGAATTAGTCTAAGTTTTTTTTCTAGGAGTATTGATCTGAAAATGATCGTGTGGGTTGTTAACGATCATCGATGCTTAGGCAAGGCCAAGCTTTTTCTTAAGGGATTCTGGCATCTCTGGTGGAGGTGGTCGGGGCATGCGCAGCCAAACTTTGACAGCGTCGTAGATGAACCACTGAGCAGCAGTAAGTGTACCTATCATAACAATCCTTGGAGCAAGACCCTTCCAGACACCGGCAAAGCCAAGTTTCCTCAATACATCACCCGCAGTCGCTCCCTTTTCTTGATTCAGCTTCGACACAACCTGGTGATCATTAGATTTACAAGTGTTATTACAGCCAATAAACGTTTTGTACAAATATTGAAAAATTGTATAACTTTTTAATACTACTCTCTAATTTGTTTAAAATTCTTTACTTACTGAATCGGCAGGATGAGACACAACAGCACAGAATACACCAGCGATGTAACCAGCAGCGAAGGTAACAATAAGTTGTTCACCTTTTGTACAATCTTGACGAGGCTTGGGCACGACATATTTATACAACAATTCTACGGTACGTTCGAAACAGGCAAATTTCATCATTGTGTATGGGATTTGGCGAAGCCACAAAGGAACTAAGCCCTTATAGAATCCACCAAGACCTTCATCGGCGTACATTTTGGGGAATGCTTCGCGCAATGTATTTGCATAACCAGGCATCGTCTGAATTCTGACCTAGAAATTGAATAAGTTTATTAAATTTGTGCAATTATACCCTGACTACAAGTAACATATACACGTACTTTATAACACAGGATAAAGGGAAATGTTAGGAATCAGATAGAGGATCAAGGTTCGTCGGACGCACATCTTCAAAACACAAATCAATCTTGAATTCATGCTCTTTACTGTAGAAACAATTTGATTCTATAAGGATACCATCATTTATATGCGCATCATAGAAGGAACATACCTTTGCAGCTTCCAATGGTGCCAAACCAATATCAGCAAAGAATTCGGCAGAAGCAGAAGAAACAAGATAAAGGGTGGTTCTGTATTCGTATGACAACTCTTCGCCAGCAAGAGCTGAATAGTACACCTTGAAGACCTCGTACAGACCGAATTTAAACATACCCTGAATTGAATAACCAAAGAATGTAGGGGCCCATCCTCTAACAAGACCTCGGGATCCATCCTCAGCAAGTGTAACCTAGAAGTTAAAACAGTTAATAATTTAAGAATATTCTTCTGAAATATCAAATATCGCGAAATATTTTCAAATTGAATGTCTTACTCGGAATCCATTAAAGACTGATTTGTACTTAGCAGGGTCCACTTGAATACGGCATTTTACTAAATCCAATGGAGTAACCATGGTGTGGGTAAGACCACAAGACAAAATACCACCGAAACCACATAGCAAAAAGTAATGGTTCGATCCAAATTCACAACTGTCTGCAATAATAATAATAAATATGTAAAAACGTACAAGAAGTTTATTATGTTATAATGAGACTTGCGTTAGAAGAATTAAACAAATAATAATTATGAATCCTAAATTTGTTTCAAGATAATGACATTAATTTAACATAGATCAAGATACTAATCTAAATGACTGAAGACTATTTTTATCATTATTTATCTTTAGAATGATTTTCACAAGATATCCAGGTATTATATGCATTTGATACATTGATACATAACGTATTGATTAAAATCTTTAACCCTGCAGAGACAAACTCAATTTTTGAAGTACACAAAGGACACACAGGGGTTAAATGGACCATATTTTCTTTCTGACATTGCTTGCATTCTAGTTATCAAATTTTTAAAGTTGGTAATATTTGAAAATTTTAGACTCTATGTAAGAGGTTCATACAGATTAGGAACGAGTCTAGGAAATAACTTTTACGTAACTTCAGTACTGATTAAAAGTTATATTCACGTTAGAAAAAGAGTGATTGTAACTAGGGATGCTACGTCAACAGGAAAGTACTCAATTTCTCAAATCAATTCTAATCGTTAATAAAAGAATTAATATTGCTTATTATTGCTTATATTCCGAATCCGATTAATGAGAGATCTAATTTCCGAGTTATTCGTCTTGTATGACTAGTCTTTTCGACGTTAGAAGATACCTTAACTGTTAAAGCAAAATGGAAGTGACGTGAGATCCAATGGACCCCAAGTATGTCCAGTCCATGGTTAAAACATGACATAAAAGAAAAAAAATACTGACTCAAAAATAGTTAAATGTTTTTCATGAATGAGAACGAGCAATGTCATCAAATGTGAAATATGGACGAAGCATCATTTTTCATAAAAATTTAAAATTCCAAGTTATAAAATTCAAGTACAGAGTATAGAAGTGCATACTAAATAAACTAAACAGAATCAGATATTACGAAATTTATAATCTAAAGATCGATTTGTGCTGATAGAAAAGTTTAATTTGGAATAAGGCCAACCGCGCGACCATTAACAAACGAAACTAAACCTTGTTCTCATTCAATAATAGAACAAATATTCTGCAGCTCTGCCAGTCATTCGGTCTTGGTCATGATCGCCCAAATAAAAATAAGAAATAAATCAAGGCCACTACGACCGTGATACTTTAACAAGATGGCGTCCATTACGCAATGCCTGGCATACCCCTGTTCTACAAAGCCGAGACACAAATGATTGTCGGTAACGTCATAACCACTAATTATATAACAACTGTTGTGATAGCAAAAAAGTCTAAATTAAATCTATGAAATTAAATAGTATTTTAATACTGACTTAAAGATTTTTTTTTAACGACTATTTGTGCTATTGAAGTATTAAATTATGTAAAAACTACAGTTGGTGCTATTTGTTACATAATTACACAGTAAATTGAGAATGTTAAATATTAATGCGGCAAAGAACTTATTTTATCATAAAATCTAATATTAAAATTCATACAAAGTATAACGAATAATAAACCATTAATTTTGAATTTACAAGAAGCTTTCCTGTAAGATTTAAAATATTTAGGCCATTGTAAATTATACCATTGATAGTCTACGATTAAAAGGAAGCACAATTTTCTTCAAATAAATTTTTTTCAGAAATATAAAAACTTACCACCAGATGCAGTCGAAGCAGCAGCAATAGTGTGATTTTTCACTAATGCCTGATTATCGTCACGTTGCTGCTGACACTCAGCCGTCACGAAAGGCGTGCCAAAGGGATTCTTTTTTGCAGTTTCTAACATTGACGACCACATCTTGTTTCCCGAGATACCGATTTGCCTCTGTAAAATATCAGTATTACTTTAAAAATTCTTCATACCTGATTAAGGTAGTATGACAATAATCCCGTAGATTAGTTCAATCTTTACGGACGTAACATTCACCTCCTTGCTGTCGAACGAGAGTGGAAAAAGGGCCTACAATTCATGCAGTTATTCCTCAAAACTATGAATCATGTAGAGAGTGTTGTTCACTTCGCAAAATAAGAACGATTACAGCGCTGTCTTGGACAACTTTTCCAAATAAATCGGACATGCTTGTAAAACGTGTGTTCGAACGTACTTCTTGACCAATAACACACTGCAAATTCTTGTGGATACGTTGTGCCATTGGTCACCAGTTCACGTTCTAGCGCGCTTTTTACGAGTGTGATTGGGCTCTAATTCGGCACCCCCAACTCTACACAGGACTTTGGATAGTGGAAATAGATGAATATTCTCGCATTGCCTGATATCTATTAATCAAAATATTGCATTCGAATGACGGCGTCTGTGACTACTTTTACACGACGGTCTTCAACCGCTTAAGATAATACTAATCTAAAGGAATAGAAAAATCAGACATTTCTACTTGTAAGGAATAATTGGGGATTGGTCAATTCTTTCAGATCAGTTTTAACTAAACCGGTTTAAAACCGCCATGTAAACGTAGTCACTTTTCAAGAGAAATTGTGAAGGTGCCGTTAAGTAGATAGTTTTCTGTAGTGCTTATCTGCGCTACTACCATAACATCAAATACTGTTAGCGACTCAAGAATAAAAGGAGTTGTAAAAACAAGTTATTTATCAAGAAATGGCATATGCTTCTTTAATTCGGAATTTTCATAACTTTACATGTACTTATATAAAACTTAAATGGAGTATGCTATGAATTTCGAATTAACTTAACCTATTCTTTTTACAGGTCGTGTTTTAAGTACCAGCAATCGTTTAGTACATAATGTTTCACCCAATGTATGGGAAGAAAAACACCGTTCGGAGAGTGATAAGGTATATTCGAATTCATTTGATGCTTTTCTAATTACACTAAAAGTATTTAAACCTTGACACAACGTAAATTTGAAAATACTGTATCACAGTTGAAATTGAAGCAAAATCAGATAAATAATGATTTTGTTATTTTACTGTTAGAGATTTGTTAATTTGCTATAATTGTTGATACAATGGAAGCTTTGTAAATACTCTATTGGAGCAAATTATATTAGAGAACTATAATTGACCTGTCTATATGAAAAAACTAGTTATTATTAAGTTTAGGATTTCTAATATTTGTTGAAATGATAGGTTGGTTGCATGCAATAGAGTTTCAGTGAGATACATTTTGAAAATACATTGTAAGTGTCTATTTACTGATCAGGTAAATATTTCAGGTATAATTTCAATAAACAATCAATGACAAAACTGCTTATATTTGGTCAAGTTGGAGCACTTGTACATCTTCGTTTATCTTTTCTTAGACAATATATAATGTCCAAAAATCATCTTTAAGGTGACTAATGGCACAAAAATTATCCTTAAGACATCTTAAAGATGACTTTTGAACATATGTGTTTTCTGAGTATGAATTACATGGTTACAGTTTGAGGTTTCCCTTATCTAATCTATCTAAAACGAGTAAAATATTTTTGTTATTTCATATCTTGTTATTTCTCATGGATCTAAGTATTAATGTGATAAGTATACTTGCATTAGAAGATATAAGAAAATTATGTAAAATATTTATTTTAAATTCAATTCATTTTACTTTTATAATTGCAGCCAACTTTTATGAGGAATCCATATAAGTATAAAAAACAAGAATGCATTTTGTGTAAACTAAACATAAAACCAGATTATAAGAATGTTCGCCTGTTATCACAGTTTCAAAGCCGTTTTACGGGTCGAATATATGGACGACATATTACTGGTTTATGCAAGAACCAGCAACGAAAAGTTGAACAGGAAATTTTAAAAGCACAAAATGCTGGTTTGTATAGATATCAACATAATATTTTTAAAGTCATTTTGTGTAGTACAATTTATTGATGGTGACAATTTAAATGTTGATATTTGTTGACATACATTCTATGGAAAAGGAAAACTTGTAGTTAGGAATATTGAATTTCTGCAGTTATATAACAGTCCATAGAATTAACCTTTTCTGATATTAGCATCATTTAGTTTAGTGTTGGAAATAGTCTACTATTTTTGTGCTAAATATTACATTGAAATTAATATGAATATTTGAATTCTTTTCAGGTTTAATGGGATACTATACAAAAGATGTGGCATTCTGCAAAGACCCTAAGCTATTTGACCCGAATCATCCTTTTAGACCGCATAAATATTAATTATAATACATCATTGAAATAAATTTCAGAACGTTTATGTAGACTATGGAAAGTTGTTACTATTTATAATGAGCTTGCACCTGGATAACTAGAATTCGTTTAACACATGTAGAATTATGTTATTTAAAGTATTAATCTTGACAATCAATGTTGAACGGGCAAAATTCATTCTGAGCTAAAAAAGAATATTACTATATATTATTACACATAAGTCCGTTTCCTCCAAGACGGTTCAATGCATAAACTTCGTTTATCTTCGAAATGCAAATATGTGATTGGCTAATACACAATCAAATCAAGTTTATGCATTGAACCGCGTCAAAGAAAACGGGCAACAGTAATTATTGTCACGTACTGACTAATGGCTACAAACTGTCAATCATAAAGTACCCCTTCACGTACTCAGTCTGTAATACAGTCTGATAACAGTGAGCACTTTGGAAAAAACTTTTAGCTTTTATATTTCTTTATTTACAGCGATGTGAACAGCAGCAATAATATATACATACAATATATACAATCGCAATTCTCAAGAACTTCTTATTCGATCTATTCTATTTACAGTAATCTAAATCAGCAGATCAGATATTATGAATTCAGATATTATGAACTTCAAGATACAATCATTATTACGCATCATCTTCAGCATCTTCCACAACACCTTCCAATCGCATACTGTCAAAAAAACAAAATTATATAAATATAATCGGATCATGTTACTGTGAATGAAAATTCACTGTTGATATATAACAGAATAGTGCAGTAAATAATTTTACAATAAATAATAATACCAGAAGGTATAAATTATTTTCGTTATAGATACGGTGACACGTAGTCCTTTGGTTATGGAAGTAGGGAACAGGACACAGGATTAGTATAAGTACATTGTTTTAGGAGCGAACCTAGGAACAAATATTAGTATAAGAAAAACATTTCAAATTTGAATAGACAAAAATATTTTAAACTGTGGTACTAACACATGTTCTGGATGACTGCGGATTTGATCGATGAGTTCAGTAGGTTTGAGATCCTTAGTGCAAATACGATGAACTGCTGTAAATAATGGAAACTTGTCCATCAAGTTACGATTTTTCAACATCGCATTTACTTCGTCTGCCGTAGCTGGACCCTGAAGCTTCTGACCAGCCAAAAGTTCATCTTCCAGTTCTTTGATAGTCTGCAGGATTAGACGTAAATGTATTAATACCTTGTAAAATAGATATCTATTATGGTAAATATAGTATACGCACCTTTGCAGTTTTTACGAATTGTTCACAAACACGACGATTTCGACCGCCGTAGCAAGTGGTAATAAGATCTGCTACACCGCAGCTTTCAAAAAACGTGGAAAGTTTTGAGCCGCCGTAGAAAGTGTCGACGAATTTAACCATTTCCATTAGGCCCAGTCTGATCACAGCAGCTTTCGTGTTATCACCTAGTCCAAGGCCATCTACAAATCCTGCGGCGCAAGCGACGATATTCTGAATTGAAATAAAAGTATTTTTAAATATAGTCGATGAGTGCAATTATTCAATATTCTTCCGAACGGGACACGTCGATTTGAATAGCTTTTACATGCTTAAAGTAAAACTTAAAATTGGTTCATACTTCTTCACAAAGTAACAAAAATCAAGTTTCTTTGCCACCAGTGTGGGAAAGAAAAATTCTCGAATTCAATTGATTTCATTATTTAGGTTTTTGGGGTCGCTGATTCGGAATTTGATATAAAACTTTCTAAATATAAAATGGCGATTCTAATATTACGGATCAACAGTTTTTTAACCGTCGAATTTTTATAAATTGGTTTGTGTACATGAACTATGTATACCAAGCATGTGAAACGAGTTAACGATTATTATTCGAATGCATTGTTCTTCTGTACTTAGAATTGCCCAAAACATCCCAATATATCCTAAAATATCATAATATTTAAATTCTAAGCTATCCTAACCTCGAAACGGCCAAAAATTTGCCGTGGATCAAACTTTGAGTACGAATTCACTTCGACTGCTACTTTAAATAGGCAAAAGCTATATTTTGAAATCGGTGTGTCCTCTTCGGAAGAACAACCCTGTTATTAAGGAAAAATTAAAAAATTTATGAAATAAACTTTACCTTAAGAGCACCACAAACTTCAACAGCCTCAGCATCCTCAACAACGACTACCCTAAAGTTTGGAGTTTGAATGACGTCTCTCAATAATGGTGCCAACCTTTTGTCCTTACAGCCTGAACGTTAAATATTGAACATATTATATCCAGAAAACACAGTTACATAACTGTAAAGTAATTATTCATAAAGCTCAAAGTAAGACGTTAAATTGACAATTATTTCGTATTCCTGCTGTCACCTAGCAGACATACTTTTATGAAAAGAAATCAAAATTCATAAAGTGTACCAGGAATGAAATTAAATTAGATTAAAGTTATACAGCTTTTGTTAAGTTTAAATAGCGTTGGAATTTGCAATAACGTTAGGTCACGGTAACATTGTTACGTTGATCTATATCAATCTAAGTTACGTAACAGCTGTGTTTTGTGTTTGCTAGGAATTTCCCATTAATTGACAAAATATTATTTTTATTACCTGTATAAATATTTAGATTATGAAAACTCACCAATGGTCGTCTCGCAGAATTTTTCTTCGGCCACTTCGTTAGCTAGATTGGCACCCATTAACACGTAACATGGTATATTCAAGTGTTTTTCAATGATCTTCGAAATAAGCTCAATGCTCGTGCCATCGCCTTGATCGAAGCCCTTTAATGGATTAATTGAAAATGAAAATTAATTCGCAAATTTGCAGACATAGAAAAAAGAAAAAATTTTCTACAGAACCTTGATGAGTGATAGACCAACAGCCGTAGGCTTGATCTTTCCGAGTAAAGTAGCGCATAGTGTTCTGATGAATTGATGAGGTATCACGAAAACAAGAATGTCAGCTTCCCTGGCGGCATTCACCACGTCAGGCACGGCCACCTAAAAATCCACGTGTAACAATGATTTAACAGGGTGTACTATTTTTTTCTACGTCAAAGAAAATGCCTTGGCATTGATCCATAAGACTCTATAACCGAGGCCAGGATTTCCATTCGGATTTCCGCACACGTTTCGTAAACGTGTTTCGCCTACACGAGTTTGTCTTGACGAATCGAGAATTTTGAGTAACTAACCTATTTTAAAGTTATATGATATACGGATATTATTTTTAGTATATACTTCTTAAAAAACTGTCAGGAAAAGATTGGAGGAGTAACGATTGTAGCCGTTTGAAATTAAAATCGTGACTGAAGCTAGTTGCATCGAGCAACTAACATAATTCTACTTTGCGCCGTCATCCTGCAGAATAATGCTGTCCAGTGGCGACGGCATTCGGAGTTTTAAATCATGATGAATCACGCCGCTTACTTTCAGCCTTAGAAGCCGGGAATGACGACGGTTTTCTTTCAGTCATCGCGATACCTACTGGCTGATTACGCCACTGGAGTTTGTATTCGCTTTGATGTTAAGTGGGAGAAGAGCTGACACTACAAACGATGACTTGAATTAAAAGCACACATCTCTAATATTGATAACTAATTATACGCAGTATCAGAAATTAATAATAATATTGAATTGCAATGGCGCTATAAGTAACAACGGAACTTGTAATAACTGATTAATCCAAACTTACGAATAAATAAGATTCTCCAATTAAATTTCTGAAATACTGTCATGATTAGCGAATATGATGTTTGACGCGGGAATTACAAATAGCTGGGTAGAAATAATAGACCTCGTGTCCATAAAAAAAGTAAATTTGACTCGGTAGAGTCACTATAACAATGTTTAATAGTTCAAGCCCAAACAGTATTTTAGACTCATTGAAGGTAGCTATTGCGCTGCACACTGGCCAAACGAGGGCTAAATTTTTACAACGAAGCTCAAACTCGAATGTATTAATTGAAGGTAGCGAAGGGCGATTTGTAATACAGAACCTGTCCATAACCTAGAAAAACATTAACAGTAATGTATTTGCTAAAGCATTAAGTGATCAATGCTAACTTCCATAGAGGTAAATTTTCGTTGAGTTTTTTTCAAAGAATAAACTGTAATTTTGTATCGATTTTAATTCTCCCTGTTTTTTGTAAGTTTCTCTGCAAATTTGCCAAATTAATTTTTCGTAGTGTTGATCGTTTAAAAATGACAACCTATTGTTCAGCCGACGAATAAACTTCTCTATAAACAAAAACGATCAATACTACAAACATTTTATATGGTGAATTCACATCTTTGTTTTTAAAGTTAACCTAAAAATCATCTATTGATGGTATAACTCAGTCCCATGTGCCGTAATTCGGAAAGATTTTTAAGGATAAGTCTCAGATAGATCTACGATCGATAAAATCATTTTGAAAATAAATAAATGATTATGTTACATCAATTACGTTTAATATTATCAAAGCTAAAAGATTTTTCTCATAAAAAATTACAAAAGGACTTTTATCAAAGGAAATAAGAAAAACATATTATTATTAAACACAAATAAGTTGCAACTCTGCCTCGCGGTTTATCACTGGACGAGTTCGATAATCTTGCACTTCATTCAATCACTCTGACGCTGCAAAGCTGAATAAGAATGGGGGACTATCCGTGGACAACATGACATATAAGCGCTGAAAGCAGCTAAACTACATCAGTCAAACTCAGACTTCTATACCGACGCATTGGTATAACTCGAGGACAATTTACTTCTCTCTACTACGAGATTAAGGGACTCTTGACTCAGTTTACAATGAGGCTGAACACCATCATTCCCAACTTCCACGCGGAGACGACTCAAGGTCCGATTGACTTCTATAACTGGCAAGGGAACTCGTAAGTACACATTCGAAATAAATATATTTTTTTTCCTTGATTTATTAATCTGGTATGCTAATCGTAAGTTCAACCTTGACAATACTTAAATATTCTACCTTCGATACTGTACCAGTAAAACTGGTAAAGTTGGTTCGGTGTCAGTGATATCCGAGAGCTGTAATAAACCTTGACATAATATCGGTGTGTCAATATGTACGATGATATATCGAAGACTCGATCGCTCAAGGATACAATTTTAATACGAAAATAGCTTTGATCCTTCAATGTACTTTATAGGAATTTTATTAATATATTTCAAAATATCCTTCCAGATGGGTCGTATTGTTTTCTCACCCTGCTGATTTCACTCCTGTTTGTACCACCGAACTCGGTCGTCTCGCTGTTCATCAACCCCACTTTGATCGTCGTAATACCAAACTACTAGCTCACTCTGTCGACAAGCTGAAGGACCACGTGGACTGGGTTAACGTAAGTGAAGAAAGTTTTACTTAAATTTAATTTAACGCTTTTCCAAAGTGCTTTGAACTATATAATATTACTTACAGGATATCAAGTCTTACTGTCAGGATATTCCTGGAAGCTTCCCCTACCCTATCATCGCGGACCATGACCGGGATCTGGCTGTTAAATTGGATATGATTGACGAGGAGAGTAAAAGTGATCCTAACTTGGCAATGACTGTCCGAGCCCTATATGTAATTAGCCCTGACCATCGGCTCCGTCTTTCTATGCACTATCCATCTTCTACTGGTCGCAACGTTGAGTAAGTATCACAAAAAAAAAATGAATAAAAAAAAATAACTTATATTCTGACAATTCCGAATTTTTTATCTCATATTATATATACTTTTTCAGTGAGATTCTACGTGTCATTGATTCTCTTCAGTTGGTTGACCGTATTCCAGAAATTGCTACTCCAGCTAATTGGGTGGTATGTTCGATCTCTGATCTTTTCTAAAATTATATACTATGTTCGTACTAATACTATGACTAATGGAAATTGATTTTTTTTTTCACAGCCTGGAGAGAAGGTCATGATCCTTCCCACTGTCAAGGAATCGGAGGTCCAAAGACTCTTCCCAGGTGGAGTCGACAGAGTCTCTATGCCGTCCGGCAAGGTTTACGTCCGTACTACAACGGACTATTGAGCAGTGTAGACACGAGTGATAACATTTCAGTAGAATTATTTGTCTTTAAATTTGTAAATGTATATCTGTTATTCACGTGTTAAATATATGTTATTATATCATTAACGTTCCTGGTATTTTTATTATTATTTTCTTAACCCGACACTACCTTGCGTTGGCACATCTGTGGAAAGATCGTCTGAAATCAACATTGATTTAAATGACGTCGGACATCAGAGTAAATGACTGGCAGTAGTAAAGAATATCCTCCCAAAAGAAGACTTACGTGTAAGAAACTATGCCAAGTACAAGAATTCCATAAAGCCGCAGTGCATTAATGGTGGTACTAAGTTACTGAATCTGATTTCCATCTGAATGAATGACCACCAAACCTTTTTACTAGTTTATTTATAACCACCAAACGATTCTACGTCAATTTAGACCTCAAAGAATGTTCTTACTTAAAAACTGCTGAATGCGTTTTCTCGGATAAAATTTCCTAAGAAACTGATTCATTAAAACTTAATTTAAGAAAAGATAATCATCACCTTTGCACTCCATTGTCCCCTCTGAGGGACATCGTAATTTTAGCATATCACTCGAATGTCCCCTCTGAGGAGACATTAAAGTTTATTAGTGATTAAGAGAAATCAACTTATTCCAGCGCAACTTTTTCAGAAATGTATGTTTCCCTGAAGTTTTCTATTGAAATGGCACAATGCTGTTTCTGTTTGACCGCACGTTTTTGCGACAGTGGCGCCGTGCTCGGGACGTCTCGATTATTAAATTTTTAAAAATGGAATAAGGATAGATACATACCACGTTCGCAGGAAGTTTATGTCCCGGAAGATACTTGACATTCTCATGCTGCTCATTTATAATTTCCGTGAGCTTCTTATTGTTGATCATCTCTTCGTAGACGTACATGGTGACTTCCTCCTCGAACTTATTATTGAATTTAACGACATTTGCACCGACAATTTTTGCTATGGCTGACCCCCTGTGAACAGTCCAAATTATTTCCATAATTAAATCTTCTCCAAGGTGAGAAGGTATCTCAATCGCATATCGGGGCTCTGAGACGGTGTAACTGGCAGTAGAGCAATATTACGGAGCCTCCGCTCCGCCGTCATAGAGCAAGTGTTCGACAGAGCGTGGGTTACACGTGCGCTGAGAGATACAGAAGAATTATTTTAAACCTCCAAATGATATAATCTACAAGCCTGTATCAATGGACGTTTCGGTAGGAAATTGAATTCTCTTAAAAATTTGCAGAATTTCATGACAAAAGACACGTTCAAGATATTTAAATAGTAATGAAAAATAAAAAATTTGCATGTGTTAATTAAATGATAAAACTTCAAACTCATTGAGAAATTAAAATTTAGCGCTCTCTTTTTGTCAGGATTTTTTTAGTTCTGATCTAAAGTCTTCCGGGTAGGAATGTAAAAATAATGTTGATCTTAAACGACGCATTGTAATACTTATACATACGTATAGATAGCTATATGATGCTGAATATCAATTCATAGTGTTATGATTGCAGCAGAAATCATGTTTTTATGCATAATGGTTACGTCAAGATTGCACAACCAATCCTCCATAAGTACCAGACGTTATAGTTGTTCTATGGAGCCACTCATTACTGCACTTGACATTGCCCTTTAGGTTTTGTACATGTTACGTGATACTTTCAAGTTAAATACCGTCCTAGTCGCATTTAACTGGAACAAGCACTGTGCCAAAGTCAAATATACCGTCTTTTGGTCAAAGTCACACGCGTTTTTGATCTTGTTAAATAAATCCTCTATTCTAGTCGTCAGTCGTGTGAGGTGCTTATAAAAGATGGGCTAAGCTTGGGTATGCAGCTGCACAGAAATTTCTATTTGTATCAAGAAAAGTATTCCATCTGTTCTCAAAGTTCTAGCCAATTGTAATTAAGAATTCACTGCTAGTACTATAAGTATCATTGTCCCTGTCTACTTGCATGCAGCAGAGTGAGACATAACCATGCTCGCGGTGCTGGCAGTGAATTTCTTAACGTACCCACAGTTGAATACACAAATGACGGATATACTTCATCGACTGGTATGTGCATCTACAAATTAAAAAATGTTATTTTCTTTATCCCCACAAAATTCTGCATAATAATGAAAGCTGTCGTCATATTGTGATGGTGATATGTTGTCATAATTTATTCAGTCTTTCTACTTTTTGCTGTTACTTACCAATTGCCACTTCCTACGATGCACACCTTCTTTTTAGTTCGCGGCATTATTGATGAATCTGTTAGAAAGAGCACTGAAAATTGACTTGAGAAATTCACCAATTACGAAACTGTAGTACCGGCTGTTGGAATTTCGGTCTAGGTTACCTTGCGGAGATCGACCAACTGACTGACTGTCTTACTGACTTACTTCAAGCTTTACTGACCTTAGCGACGATCTTCGAATGATTTTTTGGCGACTGCCATTTAGTTGGCGCAAATCTTGGAATGGCGCCAGACGAAACGCAATAGTCGGACGTAACCAAGCTGTGTTAAAATTAGCAATATGATAACTATGATAAAATATTACACGGAGTCAAGTACATATATATTTAATGGTAATTAGTCAATGAATTACCAATGACGATGGAATGACAGCAGAATAATGGTCTTATAATCATTACTGTGATCTATCGGTATTATGCATTAGAAGTCTCAACGCGCTTTCAATTTGTGATTACAGTATACGACACGAATTAAATTTTTTGTATCAATTAAAACACTTATTGACAGCTTAGTACTATAAAGAAATTTTCTTAATTAAAGCGTACAAAAATATAAACGTTAATATAAATTCGAAATTCTTCGGATGATAATTTATCACGTTTTTAGACTTCCAGTGATATAAGAGACTTAACCCTTAACTACACACGTGCGATCTCGAAGACCTCACCAATTTTATGTTGAGCCCTCCTGCCGAATTTTTCTGCGTAAATTTTCAACGAATTATAGAAAACCTACTAGATAATTATTACTTAATACTTGGTCATTAAATTCGTTTAAAATACGAGGTGAGCGACGTTAAACTCTACTTTTGAATTATTCTATTCGTTTTGATAGTTCTACAATCGGGTTCCATAGATTGTGGTCTCACATACCTCACCTTGTAAAGTACGTTCCTAAAATTGAACCTGTGTAGTTACGGGTTAAGTAACCCGATACTGATTAATATATACTTCAAATGCAAAAACATTGTTTACTGTTTATAAAAAAATTAATATGATGCAATCGCCTCACACGTTGCGTACAAATGGGTACCCAATTTCACTTACAAGCGATCCTTACGTAGGATTTGTGTATATTTAACCCGTACAAAAATGCAGTCCGAGTAACTTTATTAGGTCGAGGAAACTTCTTGAAATGTATTTATCACGTTTTGGTATCTTCGTTTCTCATGCAGAAAAAACTCTTCACAGATGACACTTCGGCGAGGAGACTGGCGCGCTCGGCCTTTTATCACCATCATCCCTAAATACGAACTTAAATTAATATATTTAAGAGGGATATCCACTCTCTAATTTCTGACTACATTTTTGATTAGGATGGCCACATGAAAACGCACCAGCACAATCTGCTCATATTAGTACCGAAGACGATGCAAAATGAATAAGAATCAAAAGATGTCATTTAGCTTAACAAAATGGATTCTTATTCTTATCGCAGCAGTCAAGCAGCAGGTTATTAATAGTAGCGATACAGAAAAAAAGAAATAAAATAAGTAGAAAAAAACACCAAAGATAACTCTACATACTATGTATCATTGATAAGGAGAGGATGAACATAATTTATTATGTATAAATTAAAAAGTTGATCTTAACAAACAGAGTTCGTATATTTATCTTCGTACATACTTGCTCTTCGATTTTATAACATTCAATAACAATTTAGAATTATCAGAAATCGACATTCTGACAAAGGTACATTTTTTTTCTTTCCAATGGTAACATTTTGGCTACAAACATCAGCCCCACGGGCTTCGTGATGTTTAATTCGGTTTAAATTCTTAACGCTACACAAGAACTAATTCGTGCATGATAATTTGTTTTATCCAGCCCATCCTTGTTTTAATATCCTCTTTAATGCCTATCAACGTGATGTTTTACACGTGATGATTCTCAATTTAAATAATTTTCAATCCGCGCCAATGTTATTACATACGATATGGTAGACTAATTGAGAAATGAAAAGAAAATTAAGTTTCCAGTAGAATGTGGAAAACTGTAGTATCGTATTTAAAGCCATTCTATAAGTGTGACTCGTGACTACTTTACATATGGTAACTTGAGATAATTACAATACAACGATTATGCTTACTCAACATAGAAGAAAATAAGATAGGAATGTGTCTGGTGGAATTTAAAAAAGTAAGGTTAAATAATATTTCGAGATATAGCGAATGTGGTTAAATGGTCAAGAGTGGGTTGAGAGTTTTTACGTTCCATTGCTAAACTGAATGTGTAATATCGTTTTAGTTTTTGATTCAAGTATAATATACGATTAACATTTTTGAAAATGATATTTCTACTGCTGCACAAAAAAGTAATTATACTTAATGTAAAATACTAAAATAATATTGAGCTACGGGTGATCCTGACAAGCGGAAATAAAACATGTTTTCAAAATTCAAAAATATATGTATAAAGAAGTGATAAAGATCGTAAATTTTGATACGCCTTTTAAGATTAACAATTATTAACAAGTAATTTCTACTTTATATATGCACCTTTTCGTTTCAATGACTTCCGCGATGATAATTAGGGTTATATGTATAAATTTGCATATAGATAATATACTTTTGGTATCTCATAAGCGACTTTTGCTGTAATTAAAACGTCATAGAATTCAAATATTCTATGATGCAAACAAAATTTAATTTTTAAACGTTTACAGTAGACTCCGGTATAACGCGAGTTCTTACAACGCGAATTCCTATAACGCGCCAAAGATGTTGAGACTACTATTTTCATGTAACACATGTAAATAATGAAACACAAGAATTAGCTGATTTAAGAATTAAATCTGCTTTAGTTGGCCATTACATTATTGTTCTCCATTTAAATTTAAAGAATTTAAATATTTAAAATATATATATTCAAGACTATAAAAAGAACTGGAAATAAATACAGCAAATATAATAAAGAAAGATAATAGATTCATTGAAAAGATTGAAGAACCTGTAAGTGAAATTGATTTAACAATTGGAAATGAATATTTACTTTCACCAAAACGAAGACATTGGAACATGATTTTCGACGATTTGGACAGTGACAAATAATCAAGATTGCAAAAGTATTTTTCAATTTAAAAATCTTCAAAAAAATATATAAATTTATATAATTACATTTTTCTTAAATTTCAATGAAATAAAAGATATTTTACATACATTAATATGTTTTTTTAATCAACTTCGTATATATGCCATTTATTTTCAAAAACTGTCCTATATGACAAAACAATAAATAAAAGTTGGCATAGTAATAATTTATTTCAAATATATTACTTTAGATCATGCGCGCTGTACGAGAAAAATTCGCGTACAACACAGTTTTCTAAAACGCGAATTTACATAGCGCGTAACGTATTAACCGCGTTATACGAGAATCTACTGTATTTATCTTGAGTTTTCATTCTTATAGTCGAATAATATTTTTCACTACTTCATCTCACGTTTTCGCCCTAACTGAACCTGCACAGTTCAAGTCTAGGTTAAACTATTTGTTAATTATGAATCTTACTAATCCTAATTCTTTCATCGTGCGAGACTCATCGTAGTAAGACTCGTCTTTATTTTGACTGTTTCCTCGTATTAATTCAAACGCAATTTAAGCAAGTGAGAACTCAAAGCTCTAATCAACATTGTATCACTCAATCAGCGAGGAACACAGCATTCGATATTGGGAACTAATTGTGAATGGCTTACATGTGTTCTGGATGGCTGCGAATGCAGTCGATAAGGTCTGTAGGCTTTAGTTCACCGATGCAAATTCGATGAATAGCCGTAAACAGAGGAAACCTACTTTCCATGTCTTTTGCCTTCAGCATGTAATTCACTTCTTCAGCGGTGAACGGTCCTTGAAGTTTCTGACCATTGAGCATTTCTTTCTCTAGTGTATCGATACTCTAAAAAAAATAGCAATAACATTTTAGCATCAAACAACATCCAAAAGAAACTTTGATGAAGTTCTCATTTTTTAAAATATTCCTTCCTGACCTTGCCCGTCCTCACGAATGCTTCAGAGACTTTACGATTACGTCCACCGTAACAGGTGGTAATCAGATCGGCAACACCGCAACTCTCGAAGAAGGTGCTGAGTTTACCTCCAGGGAAGAAAACGTCAACAAATTTGATCATTTCCATTAAACCAAGTCTAATCACAGCAGCTTTCGTATTGTCGCCGAGATTCATGCCATCGACGAAACCAGCGCCGCAAGCTACGATGTTCTGAGAATAGTCAAGAGTCCCATTAATCGTTCGACAAAACATTTTTCCTGATTATATAATTTTCAAGTATCTACTGTACCTTTAATGCTCCGCAGCACTCTACGGAATCAACATCCTCGACAACAACTACCCTGAAGTACGAAGTCTGAATAAGATCTCTCAGGATGGGTGCCTTTTCTTCATCCTTGCATCCTAAAAAAAATTTATTTTACTTCATCGTGCTGACTGATATTGTTCGACTTGGTTATGATCATGGCGCTATCAATTACCAAATAGATTATGTTTATATCTTAGTATTAATTGCTAGTATTGATAATTTCATACTAAGCCCGCTAAGCTTTATCACATTTACAAGATAATGCAGGTAGTAACACACATTTTCAAAGTATACTCTTAAAAAATTTTAAATGTGAACAGGTAGATACAAATTTTTAATCTGATTATATACAATTTTATATGATTATATAAGATTATTCAGGACTGTTTGACCATTTGAACATGGTTTACCGTGAAAATTAATAAAAATCAAATGAACAGAACTATCTTCAGGTGGTGCATTAATCCCGAATTACCATATTTATTATAAAAATAAAAATGAGATGTAAACAATAAACGTCAGTACTATTGCGGCTGTGACGTGTCGTTAAATAACGAACAATAAAATAGATAAGCTTATCTGACAACCTGGATTAAGCAATGGTGTCGCATCAACATATAGTATCAGTTATATAACAACGTTATATAGCAATGAAGCGTAATACGTTGTAATTTAATACAGTTATAATGTTCAGTAAATATCCGAATCAACGACAGAAGAACGTTTTCATTCTCTTGATATTTTAAAGTTCAACTATAAGGAATTCAGTGAACCCTCATCGCTCATCAACATGGCTCATCCAAATCATAAAAACGAAATTCTAATAATAGTTTTATCATACCCCAAGAAACAAATATCAACATTGAGACCAGTCTTAAAAGTCACGAACCGACTTTGGTCCCTTTTCAAGCTCATGATAAGTCCGATAAGATAGTCTTTTTCTCAGTTGCTTCAATAAACACAAATGGTTCTTTCGGGCAGTGCATTTTTAACATCTAATATTCACCCTAGAAAGCGATAAGCGTTAATCACTATTTCCTAGCTCGAGTCACACAGTCTCTCTATCAAGCCCCATGTGCAGAACAAAAAACAAAATAAAAGCCTACTGAAACAAATTACCTATGGTAGTCTCACAGAACATTTCATTGGCTACTTCGCCAGCCAAATTAGCGCCCATTAAAACAGACACAGGTATATGAAGTTCCCTGGAGATGATGTGGGAGATCAACTCGATACCACCTCCGTCCTTCTTGTCGAATCCCTGTGTAACATTGAACGATATGTATTTTTAGAAGGTCTTCCTACAATATACTATATATTACGTGTATTATTGATTTTTCCAGGCGAAACTTCGGTACCTTAATAAGAGAGAGTCCGATTGCCGTGGGTTTAATTTTACCCAAAAGGGTGCTGCATATCCTCTGTATAAACTGATGGGGCACCACGAAGATAAGAATATCCGCATCCTTGGCAGCCTCCAAGACATCGGGAACAGCAACCTGGGAAACATTTCATCAATGTAATTCTTAGTGAAATCATTTCAACGACCAACAAAGAAAAAAATTTTTTTATATCCTAAGTCATATAAGTGAATCACGTAAAGTTGCTCGTTCGTCACACATACAATTTAGTTATTCCACCGACATTTGCCAATTGCTCTTGCATCATAATCTGAGAGTTGTTGTAATCATGACTAAAAAAAAATAATGATAAAGCATGCTTATGCACGTTTATAGCAATGACAGGTGACGTTTGCTGATACTTGTGACAAAGGCTTGTTAAAATTGATTACCTCGAACAGATCCTGAATTAACAATTTTTATTTTTCTAGAAGACTTTTAGTTTTTCCACTTTTTTTTAATCGATAAGGTTTTTATTCACGTTATATAAATTATAGTCCCATACAGCAGATAACAATAACAAGAAATAAACCCCTAGGCAAATTTCACACTGCCAATGTTTTAGGATAAAGGTAACGAGCGACAAATCAATGTAAATCAACGTAAAACCATCATTTACATTTAACAAATGGCCATTGGCAATAGCAGATTTTGCTACAGGAAGTTTGCCTAGGTTTATAGAGTGACGGTATTCACGCTCTATAATACATATACGATTACGTTAAAAGTACTGGCTATAAACTTTATAATCAGCGACCTTGAAGAGACTAGAAGTTTAGCCTATGTAAAATCGTGGGCAGGAATAACTTGAAATTTTTAGAAACGCGTCACTCTTGTACTTTTGTAGACAAGCATATTTTTAGGGGCAATGTAATAATGAAATAAATTTAAAATATCTATTATGCTATTATTGGTATATGTATTATATAAAGCAACTACATTGCGTAGAGTGATATACTATACGTGTATAATCATCACGTGAGAAAATCGACCAAAAGAATATAAATGTAATACGTGATTGTGAATATTTTGGTCGTGGGTCATCGTAAGAAGTCAGTGACCAACGGCGACCTTGGGATAATTTGAGGAATCAACTTTCGGGTCTGATTGGGGCAAAACATAAATTCTTATGCATGATTGGCAAATCATGTTAAGAGCAATTTCAAGAATGCAAATGGTTCACCGTGGCTATGCGAATAATAAAAAGAATACTTCTACTACTGTAGAAATATTTTTTACACGGTTTACAAATATTGGCCGTTAGAAAATCAATATCAGTGTTACTTTTATCACGAGAGTACACTACTACAAGGTCTGGATGAAGGGTGTACCATCCTGACAAAAATGAATATTGAGAATTTTAATATTTTGTACTGCAGGACGTAATAGTATATACAAAATCTTTAGTACTCATAGTTTCCGGATGGATGCCGCGTCTGTGTTCAGCTTCGTGCCGACGTTTCGCAACCTATGGTTGCTCAGTTGATCAGCTGACCAATTAAAATTTTTTTAAATTTAAAATTCTTTAATTGATCAGCTGATCAACTAAAAACAACTTATGATTGGCTGAAGCACTGATCCGCATGAGCAACCATAGGTATATTAAGACTTCCTGACAACAGGGAGTTCAGTATCGGAGCCTCCTAGCCCTGAAGATGCAGACTGACACGTTTGCGAAACGTCGGCACGAAGCTGAACACAGACGCGGCTTCCATCCGGAAACTATGAGTACTAAAGATTTTGTATATACTATTACGTCCTGCAGTACAAAATATTAAAATTCTCAATATTCATTTTTGTCAGGATGGTACACCCTTCATCCAGACCTTGTAGTAGTGTACTCTCGTGATAAAAGTAACACTGATATTGATTTTCTAACGGCCAATATTTGTAAACCGTGTAAATGACAATATTGCCCGCGAAAGCCTAAAATCTCTATACAAAATCTTATTAATATAACTGCTATATTTTTCAGGAGGAAATTGTAGCATTGCCGATATATAAATGTTACACTTTGTTTGCTGGAGCTCAATCAAAGAGATGCTTCTGGCCTTTAGCAACTATTAAACGTGACCATGACCCAGAATTATAGAGAAGGCAGACCGGAAAAGTAATTACACACTGGGTGTCGTTTATATAATCCTTCAAATATGCATAACCGGCTCTTTTGAATTTTTGGCCAATGAAAAACAACATATTTTTGGATTTTTTAATAAACCTGATATATTAAATTTAAAAGACAAATAAATACATCCCCTAATTAGTGATAATGTGGTTTATGCATATTATTTTTAGTTTATATGCACCTGCACGTATATTCAACATTACATATAAACTAAAATACTTGATATTTATAAATTCTAAATTCACGACATTTTCTGCTTACACGATTTTGTTATTATCGTTAAATAAAATTGATTCTCGAATCGTAAAAAGTCACTTTAGATCAATCGCAACGTGTCGAGGAATTATATCGCTGAATAATTAATTTTTACATCTTCAGTGTAGATTATGCTTGATCATGTTTATGGATATCTCTGTACGTTTAAATTTAAATTTCATTATAGATATATTTGACTTACCACGTTTGCAGGAAGAATATGACCTGGTAGATACTTGACATTCTCGTGAGTCTCGTTGATAAGTTCAGTCAATTTTCTTCCATTTACAATCTCCTCGTAAACATACATGGTGACACGATCTTCAAAAATCGGCAGTTTCTCAGCATTTGAGCCAACGATTTTGGCTATGGCTGAACCCCTTTATGAACAAATTTTTGTTGAATTAATGAATTACATCATAAATATTGTATACGCCTAGAGTGGATTTATTGCAAGTGGGGAAACCGTGAATTGTGTATGTACCGTAAAGATTTAGAGAAGAAATTAAAAATAGCCTGAACTATCAACTTCTCACTGATCTTAATTAGAATGCATTTAAATCTATAGTCAATATGTTTCAGATTATAAATATTTGAAATTGCTGATATTTATATCTTGTGACAATTCTGTATATATAGATGTTAAATGGACTTTGTATAAATGACTAAAGTTCATGACATGACTGAGTTCCGTTCCAAAAGAGCAGAGAATTGCAGAAGTAAGGTTGTCTGCTATGAAGCACCATAAAGATCACACTTAAGTCTATTTTAAGGTCAAGTCGTGAAGTGTTGAAGAGCAGGCGATTCCAGTAATGGAACATTACCCATTGGGAATATTATGTACTTCGATATTGAGGAATAAGCACGGCACAAGTTACTGTCACGAGACACATTGACAATATTTAATTAAAGAGCATCGTCGGTAGTCGCGACGTCTTTAAAATGGTGGGAAATGCGTGCTGTATGATGTGATACGTGTAAATCAATGAAAATTCAGCAAGTACAGGAAAGCCCAATGAATTAACAATAGTCTGTGCTTACCAATTACCGGAGCCGATGATACAAACACGTTGCTTAGCTGCCATTATTGTCGTTGATGCAAATAATTGTTTGCTGGAAATGAAAGAAATCCTTCTGTGCTGCCTAAGAGCGATATTCTCAGTTTGAATGCAGAAACACAACTGAGAACCCAAGAGAAGGGAAGCACGAGGCTGCAGCAGACGGTTGACGGCGCGCACACCGTACAGAGTGGAATAAGCTGATAAAATGAGTCGACCAATTTTAGCCAATGGCAAGAGCAACTGATAAGTGTTTGAAGGGCGTTGGTACACTTTGCTTCGAAATTCCGAAATGTGTTATCGACAGAGGGGGACATCTGACTACCTATATTACATGCATATTTCCAGACAGGTATGTTATTATTGTAGCGTCTTAACGTGTTACAGAGACTAGGTCGACATCTTTATCCCACCATTTCGCTCAGACATCATCTGATAAACGTTGACAGGACACATGAACCAATCGGGAAAAAGCCCGCGCATGTTGGTGCATTCTCATTTGTGCATTGCTATAATTTGAACAGTGAAAGTGACCCTCGGCTTTTCAAATAGTAATCATGCGGACTTTGACAGGAAAAGTTAAGTGGTTGGGTGATACTTGCGATTAGAAAATCTAATAAAGAGTACTCATAATGCTTAAGATCAATTGTTATGTTGCATGACTCACGTTCTTTTATGATTAATGAATTATCACCATGGAAAATTACCCTTTGACATGAGGAAAATAGTCATTTCGCTGCAATTCTCTCTACCGCTGTTTGTGTTATCGGATAACTATTTTCTCAAGGCCTTACGCCCACGCTTGGGCACCACGCCCAAAAGGCAGAATGCGATGGGATAATGCGCAGAGCGCGAATTTTTAATTTTACATTCCATTCATTGATAATAAAGATTAATGCAGATAAATAGCGTCGCTATTTTTAATTTGTTTATCTAGGCTTTGTAAATTCATTATTATTCTATTCAAAATTTCTGAAGATTAAACATTTGCGGAGTTTCGTTTCAGTGCTGTAGTACATTTGGCTTTCTGACCATTAGGTCAAATCACGAGTACCAAATATTTTGAATTGCTAATGGTTTTTTTGCCAAATTCCATTGATTTTCATTGATTTGCCACACATTACTCTTTGCCAAAAACTATTGGCAATGAAACATTTTTCTACGGAGGGAGTTCTTAGCATGACACACGTGTTCCCATCTGTCACTTTAAGTTATTTAACTCGTGGATCGTCTGGACGTGCCTATCATTTGACCTTTGGTTGCTTTGACTACATTTCAAAGTTCAAATCATTCCGTTCCATCAAGTATCTTGCCTTGGTATCTGGCTACGAAACTATACCTACTACTACAGACACTTGTAGAACTGTATGTAATTTATAGATTAGGGACGCCAGAGAGTATTTTTCCATGGACGCATCCGTCCTATTGAAGCAGTGGAAAAATCGGTTCTTCTCGTATAGTAGAGTTGAATACTCTGTAGCACGTTCAGTCATATATTTTCCGATCTCTGATTAATAGGATTTTCGATAAGCTTATAAATCTTTAAGTTGGTTGGTTAAATGCTGCTGGAAAAAAAATATAATACTTATTTTAAACATTTTTTATACTTATGGTAATTGTCATTTTTGAACGGGTAACAATAAGTTTCTATATACAGCTTAGAAGCAAAACGGTTGAAAATTGAAATTTTGTCCGTTGTATAGAATTTACTGTGAAAATTTTACGCTGAAAAAATGGAGTTATTATGAAACTTTAGGTCAGGATAATAAGGGCATTGAAGAATGTGAAATAAGAATAATTTTATAAGGATTTATTATTTCAATGTTAAATCTTTCTATTTTCAAATGCATATTTTGTAGAAACAATTTTTTCACTGCTTACTTGTGACTTACTTGAAATTTCATTGTTTTCGATCTGTCAAAAAAAACATTGCACTCGTCGACCAACTATATATACTACTTTATAGAATATCTCTCATAGTTCTACATAGTCAGTGAAAGTGATGATAAAATCTAAAATATGATGTGATATGTCATACACCACTCACAACAAATTCCATAGTACGTATAAATTGATAATATCCAATTTGGTTAAGACTAAAAATATTCAATTTGGTAACATCTTACATTTTGTTGTTTTCTCGTATGATTTTAGTCATCGCCATCATTTTTCATACGATTCTTGATAATTAGTAATAGGATCGATGGATCTATTCTCCCTTTAAAAAAAGTTTAAGCGTTAAAAATATTTGTTGACAACTGAAACATATTACAAACCTTTCACTGTCTTAATTTATGAATCAGGATTAGCTTATATACCTAACTAGAGTAACACTCATGGAAAGGAAAAAAAATTTTGAGATAAGATATTTTAAGTATATCTTGTCTCTCAAAGATCCACTTGTTACACCCTTCAATTTAATTCCTTGACCCTGTGAAAAATAAATATGAGAATAAATATTAGCTGTAAAATAGGAATGGATCTAATTTACCATTGTATTTATTACTTACCATTACTAGGGTCATTTAATGGACATTAAGAGAATATGAATCGTACCAGAAATAGAAATAGAAAAATTATCAACAGGAATCGCAGTATAAAAAGATATTTGTTACAATAGTTAAAAGCAATATTGACAATGCAATTGCTATTTAATCTATGTATGAACATGTAATTAAATCCACTCAACATAACTAGAAAAATCATATGACTCACGCCTAGTATAATGGATGTTTTCAATTTAAAAGAATTTAGTTAAGCCACTTTATTACAGGAGCCACTGCTATTGGATAAGCAGTTACAAAAAATGAATTATTGGAATTTAAAGTTATTTGTCTATTTTTAATGACATCCTCAAACGTGACATTAAGTTTCTAATTTCATTTGAAAATAAGGAAATAGTCTCATTATAAACAGGATGAGTTTCAAAACTGTTTAAATTTAGTGTGTATTACGAAATAATGCTAGAGCAATTTGTTATCCTTTTTTATGTTAATAAAGGTACTTCATTTATGAAAATAATTGTGAACATTTAGAGTGTAGTAGATTCACCCTAAATAAAAAAAACTTAACTCGTGGAGTGACTGTAAGTTGAAGGTAAATTGTGGCTAATATTACAATTTATAACTGCAGCTAACTGAAAGCTATTTTAATTTTATGTAAAATGTAATATTTGATACAGTAAGAATTATTATTATTATTGGATTGTAATTTCTGGAAGAATTTGCAAAAATAATGAAATGTATCAAACCATAATATCACTATGTATTTAATATCTTTAGTAGGTTTCAAAAAATCAACTAATAAACCTTTTTCCATGAAATCCAACTTAAAAAAATTAAATTAATAAATGATTTTGATTTTAGCCATCTTTATAATATATGAATATTACAAAATTCATAGCTGCAACTTGGAGAACTTTACGCCGATGACTTTATGTTTGTTTTAAAAATTGTGAGAAGAAACAGAATCTTATTGGAAAAAAAAACTATAAGTACAGGAAAAACTTGAGATAAATATTTATCTACTTCAACTAAATTACGATTCGTTGAAACTCCTTATATTATTCTCACGGTTCCTCTTTTTCCAAGTTAATATCTGTATCTAACCATTTGCAAAACCTTATAACATGATAGGTTTTAATAAATCCTTCCATCTCCGAAAAGTATATGAAAGAATAAGAATCAGATAAAGTGAAGTTGCTGATTTATTCGAATTTTGCAAGAATTTCATGGCAGCGACGAAGCTAGGCCATGATGGACACTGATACATTTATTTGATATATCATTAAGAGTACATAGAGCCATGAAGGATAAAGATTAGTGAGCTTCATAAATATTAGTCATTATACAACTATATGACCGAAATTTAACAATAAGCCAATAAAATCGAACATTTATGGTTCGAAGTTTTAATACCTGATTAACACGTGTTTTAATAAGTCGGTATAATTAATGCTCGGTATATTTATTACTTACATTTTACATGAAATGTTATGCACATAATAGAGAGTTTTAAATAGATGGTATTTTGGCTACACTACATATCCTTGACTGTAAAACTCATAACCTCTCGTAAAGCACCTACAGTTTATTCACTGTAATAAGAGAGAAAACCAGTTTCTTAATTCTTCGGGGTACATTCATAAAAGATGAAACTTAAATTCTTGGTAGCATGTAAAATTCACTCAAGTACAATTGATCTGCATTAATTCTATACATATACTATGCACAGAATAGAATATTTAGAGGATAAGGGTCACCGACGTCCTCGATTCTAAAATAAGTAAATAGTAAATTACGCACATCTATGACCCAGCAACGTAGAAGAGAAGTACATAACGACATACTTTAAACGGCCAGAAAAAAGATTAAAAAATTTTAATCCTCGACAGTGGCCTGCGCAGAATCCAGAATAATTTCAAAGGAGAAGGGCTGGAAGGTGTATCCTGCACCCATGTAGAACTTGCTCTGGAACTCCACCCTACGGATGCATTTATAATTTAAGCATGAAATAAGCACTTTGCACGTAGATAAATCGTTATCAAAGAATCTTACCAGTGAAGACGAAGTGTATGCAGGAATGCCGAAAGACCTTCCATGAGAACAAGGATACCAACGGTAAGCACAGCCCAAAGAGCGAATACAACCCAGAGGATGACACCACCATACCAATTCTCATATCTAAGTCCGTTTCGCATAACCATATTCCACAGCACTTCGGAGAGTTCTGGATACAAATTATAAATTTGATTAGCTTTCCTGATACATTGGATTTTTAAATTAATAACTTATGAACGCTTACGGGCATGGGCTAGAGACAGTGCCCAGAGACGTAGGTATGAGGCAGTATGAGACACACTGCCAAGAACATATTCGATGGTATGGATACTCTGATGAACAAAGATTTCTCCAATGTCGTGCTGTTCCTCTTCTTTGTGACCACCCTGCACTGTTCCAGCATTTTGCTGAACAGCTCCAGCGCCACCTTCTACATCTCCATTCTCGGTTCCATGGTTGTTTAACTAAACAAGGCCATCGTTGTCTTTTATAATACTTATAAATAATTACTGCATTTAAATGCAAAGCCAAAGATACCTGTTGATGCATTTTGCTCTTCATGTTACGCATTAGTAAGAAAGGTTTGGCGAACAACATCCATGGAATGCAAAGTACAGCCAGGATGAGCAAGGCTCTTTGAACTCCAAGTTGGCCACTGAACATCCAAGGGTCGCAGACTTCTGAGGGAGCAACATTCGCTTTGAAAAGCACCATATTGATGAACGTGATTAATACTGATGGCGCGCAGTACGGTCCATTAATCTCCTCTAAAAAAAAAAATACAAGATCGATTTTGATTATAAGGAGGAAAGATTATAATTGGATTAAAATGGTTATTTATGTTGACTAACCGTTGGTTGGAGCGTATTTGATCCACTTGATGAACATGAGCAACACCATGTAAAAGAAGAGGAAGAGCAAGAAAATCATTTGAGGAATAAAATCGCAGATGACGTTGATACGTTTTTTGAAATACATATGATTCCAAAGGCCCACAACGACACCAAATATCATGTGAATCACTCCAAAGATAATGGAGATCTTCATCTTGTATGAATTTAAGAAGACAATCTTATTCTCGGATAATTGCCACACAGGATCCATACCAATGGGATAAGGTCTCTGTAAGTAATCGGTACCATTCGGATCCAACTGCAACGACGGGAGGCTACTAACTGTAGTCCAATTGTAATTAACTTTCCAATACGTTCCAAAGATGTTTAAAGACTTGGAGAAGAAGTCGTTGTAAATGAATCCCGTATACATTGAAAAGAGGCCCATCAAAAATACAATATATCGTCCGCCGAAGAAAATATTCCAAATTTCGTTATCAGATTTCTTTGCAGCCAGGGGTTTTTCCTTAAGCACCATCCATCCTCCAAATAGAGCCATAATCATACCATGACCAGTATCACCGAACATAACGGCGAACAAAAACGGAAATGTGATAATGGTATAAGGAGCAGGATTCATCTCCCTATAGGAAGCAACGCCATACGCGTCGATAAGAGCCTGAAAACCTTTGGTGAATTTGTTCGTTCGATTATAGGTCGGAGGATCTTCAAAAGTTTCCATGCGATTTAAAATCGGCGGCACGGAACTTCCACTACGTTCCTAAAACAATAATAATAATACAAGTGAATCCCAGTATTAACCGTGAAGCTCGTATCAGCTGTTTGACCCTTACGGTTCCACGACGTAGTGCCAACTGAATGGTCTCAATATCCAAAACAGGCACCCAGCATTCAGCAATCAAACACTTCTGAGTGACGTCCAGATTGAACAAGTTCAAGGTATGATAAATAGCCTTGATCTTGCGAACCTTCACGAACCAATTCTTTATGTTCTTAGCAGCAGCCACCAAAACGCGATGACGGTGATCTTGAGTTTGTCCCAATACCTAGATGTGAAAATTCATACAAGGATTAGACTAAACAAATTCGACATGTAAAAATAATACATATAAAAAAAAGAAAGAAAGAAAATAGAAGAAAAAAACTAACAGTATTCAGATCTTCGATTCGAGTCATGACACCCATAGCCATTTCACGACGATCAGCAGGAGCCTCAGGACAAGGGTACAGAGTTGCTCGGAAGCCCTCGCATATCTTCTTGACGCGAGTCTTAAGCTGGTCACCTTGGAAGAAGATGATGAAGACAGACTTGAAGACTTGATCTCCCTAAAAGCAATGAATCATTCCTCATTAGTACAACAAGGACCAAGGCACCTTGCCTTGCCTGCCTCAGCATCCTCTTACCGTTGATGGATCTTCCAAAGGAGTCTCGATCTCAGCTTGGCGCAGGAACACATTTCCACGGCAGGCACGCCAGAGCATGCGCTCGAAGGCAGGAATACGTTCTCGGAGTATGACTCCCGCGACGAAACTATACAAGAAAATCTATTGAAGCGACAATTTTTTCAAACGCGCAACACGCTTCGAGAACCTAACCTAACCAGGGCAACTTTAATCACGTATACCGTTAATAACTTACACCTATATTAATCTAACAGACGAAAGCAATTGCTTCTTCACTTGACCGATCGATTTGAGATATACAATAATTAACATACTGTCCGTCCAATTCTTCTACGTGTTTTCGCCAATTACCGAATTGTCAATACATCATTTTTTCTTTTTCAATCTGTATCGATTCGCATATTGTCAAAAAATATGTATTCACCGAGTTGCGCAGTGAATTGCAAAATATAAATATCGCAGAGCTGACGAATCCGTTGACAAAAAAAAAGTTCTTTGAAAATATCGATGGATAACCGATGTAGGTCATGTCTCCAACTGTCGTTGAAAGATAATGATGATTTTTGCAGCCATGGTCATTTTTTTTGCCCTTTCGATTTTTCCTTTTAATTTTTTTTTCTTTTTTCTTTTTTTTACATACCTTGAATTGTCACGAATTACGAGGTTGTTTACTGCCTATGTAAAACTTCCAAAAGACAACAAGGAATTCAACAAACAACAGCAATCCAAACACTTATGACAAGGGGTTTTAAGTATCGAATAGTGTGATTAAACGAAATCTATAATATTACGGATGCAACGGTTCACAATAATTGGTTAATCGTCTAGTTTCGGTGTATCCTCATAAATTAAATACTGCCCACTTAAGAGAATCCAATATGATTAGATAGATAGAAAACTATGTAAGTGACATAAGACACGAGATGACCTAAGAAACGTCCGATCGACATAGAAAATCTAATATCCAAGATGGCCGATTGTCGATCATTTCGTATCTTAATAATTATCAATAAACGATAAAGTTGCTTTAGAAGATTAGACAGGAAGAGGAAGTGAGATGTTATACATGCTACGTCATAGAATGTAAGTGCTGATAGTAGGATATATAGCATTCCATAGACTTCCACGAGTCTCGATAAATACATGATAGTCAGCAAGGCATAAGATAGATTAATGTTGCGATAGACTGTTACAACTATAGAATGCTAAACGGGCCAAGGAAAAAGAGAAAAAAGCACAATATTAATTTATGCCTGGGTATTAGTCGTGTCGCGTTATTGAATTTAAAAAAAGAAATATAAAAATAAAACTTCAAATCTCTAAAGTTATGAAGAGCGCTGAGCAGCTTATGGTCCCGCTATAATTCACGTAGAAGATCCAATTACTGAAATATTAAAATACGTTAATATTGTGCTTGCAGTGTAAAAGGAAGTCTCGTTCGAAGGTGTTAAAGCAGCTTGTTAGACGTGAGCCAAGGAGGTGTTCTAGGTACGTACCCCAACTGGACAGGACCGAGGGCAGACTGGCGGGCGATATTATCGTCACTAATCAATGCGCGTGTCATGGACTCGGTGGGGTTCAAGCCTGCGTGCTCTTGCTGACGACACAACAGACAAGACACAACCAAATTAGCACACTATACACGACCACAATGCTCCAATGCCACTCTGCTGTTGCATGGGTGCTTGGCTTTCAATGTGCGTGCGGTTGTCATCGAGGGAAAGCCCTGGACGTATCAAAGCCAAGCAAAGAGTCAAAGTCAGTTTTCAATAGGCAGTTACACGCGGTGGCGAACTGCTGTCCCTTCGAAGTAAAATGACAATTTTGGAAAACTCGGCAATCGTAGAAAAACTTGACACGTGGCAGAGATTATATGAATAGGAAATATTTGAAGTAAACTAGTTACTCTTTGCCATCGAATGGAGGCTTGTATTTTGAGCCTAATATTTTGTACGTTCTTATTCTTCGTTCGCTTTCAAAGTTTTACGTAACGGCCTGTACACGTGGATCTGGAACAAGTGGTAACGCGGGATTCGTAACTTTGCTGTTGTTTGCATTATTTTTATTGGCTTTGAACGTACTAGGGCGTCACGAGTCACCGCACTTTTTCTAAATACGAATTGCCAATCTTGTTAATGCCATCATCACTCTCAGTCCACTGAACTTTGTCTGTCACGTATATACAAGGTTATTCAGGACTGTCGCACTACCTGATTCTCATTTGATTTCCATTAATTACCATTGTACGACCATCTTCGGATGGTGCGAGAGTCCTGCGTAACCGTGTATACAGTGTGTGTGTATATATTCGGACAAGAAATCGTCCTGAAGCTATTTCTTGGGCAAAAATATATGTATATACATATATAGTATACGTAATGTAATAAATAAAAATTTTATGTATGTATAATATATGTATATATAAATAAATACTTTAACACTGTAACTAAGAGAGAGAGTCCCTCTATCGTTTATCGAATATTGTAATCTCGAACAGTCGTTTTCTCGAAAACTCATTTTACCGAAAGGTAAAAGGAGAGACATGCTTAGAACGTATCTTGAACAATGCTGGTGTTAATGTATTTCCTAAATAAGATTCAAGTATCCACGCATGCACTTTACCCAGAAAATATGGCTGGCAAATTTCACAATTCTGCTACCGTAGGATAGTTCCAAACTACATTACTTTTGTTAAATAACAACATTTTTTAAATTGTATTTCATACTTTTTATCAATCTTAACAACATCGACACCGAAGCCAAGGAAAAATTTATACACTTTTGTTGTCTATGCAGGTGAACTACTATTAACCAGAGTTCAATATCCAAATTTTCTTATCTAACGTGTTATCAACTTATTGGGCTACTTTAAATCTTTACAGTAATATTTATATATATATATATCTTTTAACGGAACGAAGCTATTTCAATCCGGCTCGATACGTTTCCATCGGTAACTTGAATTTCTGAGAAAACTGACTTTTCAAGAATAAGACGACTCGGAAATTTGCCATTCGTGAAAATGAACGGTTCGACTTCTTTGCCTGTTCGAGATAACGATGATTCGTAAAAATATCATTCCAGAAAGCAGTAGGGACTCGCTAAGATACATTCTATCGTAGAAACATGGTGATTCTTATTGAACAATCTGAAAGAAATTTACAAGACGTACATTACTTTGATTTGGGTTTATTGAGAGTAGGTTATTGTTGATTAATGTCACCCAATTCCTCTACGTTAAAGTAACACCAAAACTCGTACGTTCATTCGTTTAACCATTCAACGTTCAGCTCCGATTACATTAATGTGAGTTATTCGTCGAACTCTATGGTATTATGCATTTTCATTACCACAATTTAATTTAATTCTTCGTAGCAACATAAACTCTCTTTGAGTTATTTGCGTTAATTATCGACAGCACAGAAGGATCGTGGTACAAAATGCGACAATTAAATAAAGTAAAAAAGAAGCAAGCAGGCACGAGACACACCAAATTATAGGCAATCTGTCAGCAGGGCTACCAAATAATATGACACACCGATTCCCCTCCGTCACCATATCGATAAATGTCAAATATTAAAAATAAAATAGTTCTCGAGAACAAATCAGGATATAGTGAAAAGCTTGCAATGCGAAAAAACGCCGTGGTTAATAAAAATATATATTCATATACATACCCATGGCCACACCATCATCATTTATATGTTATTCACATGACAGTCTCTACATGTTGTACCGAATAATATTTTTTGTTCACTAGTCACAAGAGAATGCTCCGATAAATTATTAGATACGCCTATGTAGAAGCCAGCGATTAGATCCTTTCGTTTGTTTTTTTCCACTACTCAATGAATCTTTCATCACCGGCAATACACGATTTAAAACAATTATTTCGATACAGTTTGAAATACGGTCCGTTAAGACAAGTCGTACAGGTTATGTCAAACTGTATCAACTGTTGTACAGTGTGAGCGTAGAATGCTAGGTTATGGAATCTCTTGCGCGTCGTTAAAGACATCGCGTGAGCATTGAACGCGTAAAGTAAAAACTAAAAACTTAAAAATCCGATCGAAGACAAGTAAATAGATTGTTATTCAACAAAGCAAACAGTCGCGTTTGTCTTTAAAGTGCATCAGGAATTGTCAAAGCATTTCTCGGTATGCGGATCTAAAGCTCCGAATCTTGATAATTGATACGTTTGAAGTCTGCTATCGTTTCTAAGGAGTGAATAAATAAACTAATAAACTCTTGCAAGCGTCATGGCGCTTCGATTAATCTATGAGTCATATGATAAAGTGACTAGCGAAACAGTAGTCAAAGTATGTATAATACATTTGCAAGCATGCCTATAAAAAATAGAGCCAGTTAAAACAGTTAAATGACTTATATGACTCTCGAAAAAATTCCTCAAGTCAGCAAGTTAGAGACAATTACGATTATATAAGAATCACAATAGGAAAGAAGGTAATAATTTAGTAAATAATTTTTAAACTCCATTCTGAAGAGAATGCTTTGACAATGACGACGCGCGTCGATCATTCTTTCTGGCAATGGGAGAGCACGGACAGCTACAGGCAGACATTGAGCAAAAACAGGGTTGCGCAAACGCAAATAACGGTTGGTAACAGCTTGCCTGAGGGGATTCCTATAGTGTGCTCCTATGGTGTCTGCCGCAGTGTACAGGTGCTGTAACCATAGAACACACTAACTTAACGTGCCCTCTACTTAATGCTAGACGTCCGGTGCACCACTTAGAATACCCTGATCTCGCGAAGAAACAAAGAGAAACAAAGCTCCAATGAGTGCACCGACGGCAAGTGCGCGACGCTCATAGTTGCCAAGCAAAACGCATTAGCCTAGCGACTGGAGTTTACTTGGAAAAATTCCTCCAGCCTTCCTCCCCCCCCA
>NW_014332860.1:58201-211448 GCF_000341935.2 Cephus cinctus
CCCCCCCACCCCCCCCGGATCCCTTACCGATCCTAATACTTGAATATCGTGAGACCGAGTACCATAATCGTGGCACAGTGCATAATAATGTGCGTTTGGTGAAATTATTATTACAGAGTCAAATTAAAAAAACATGCGTGTCGTACAATGACTGATCCTCGATCACACGTCTGTAGATTGCAGAGCGACGGGATTTTTACGTCCCGGACGTTACTCGGTGTTAAAATTAGATTTTCTATTAAATTGAGTACTCTCCAAATTCCCATGTTATACCGTTAACGTGTGAGCATCGTAAATCGCTTCGCTCTGCACAGTTGAAGAGGTACGCCACAATTAATTACCCGAGCTTGAGAGCCTGGCCGCCAGCGCGGAGGCCCTCTTCACCCAACAAAGTGACTTGCTCTTCCTCGCGGTTTGGGTCTGCCATCTGCGACACGACACCTCCATGCTCAGCCTGGCAACAGACACACGTCACCCCTCCATACGCCCTGTCTCCTTTCAATCTTCTTTTTTTGTTTATGTAAAACGGGAAACGTAATTGGATATGTCTATTATAGAAAAATAGACGATTGACTGCTCACAGGAGCATGGACAAAGATAATACGTAGATGGCAACAAAAGGAACCTTACATAATCTGCAACACATTTTTCACGTAGAGATCTTTCACAGATCTCTCGTGTTTTTCAAAAAAAAAAAAAAATTTTCGTTCATCCTGGATTTCTTAGGAATATTAGTTCTGGAAGACACTGCAATTTTTGCATCAAGTATCGACAAGATGCTTCCTCGTTGTAGTACTAAAAATTCATAGGACGGAATTTTCCAGTGGTTCTATCGTGAAATCATGTGAAGGTCTTGCAAAGTGTTTTGAGAAATAAATCCATTCGAAATTCGATACTCGAATTACGATTGAGAATCAGAAGCCTTCGTCGATCATTGTTGCGCTACTGGGATGTATAATCGTCAAGCGTCGGTAATGATGTTTTCATGTTAACTCGTGGATGCAACGACGAAATACATTTTTCAGATGCACGTGCCTCATGCAGTATTCTTCAACGTTCACGCTCAATGATACAATTTTAGCGAATAGTCGATTGTGCATTTTTGAAGTAACATTTCCTTTCGGTAAACATCGCGCGAAATACTTATCAGTCATGGAAGCAACACACCCAGCCAAAAGATGCATGCGTATTATTCTAAAGACATTGTGGCACATTACGTAAGTCTCTATTGTCCTATGTCTCTTACCTAATGGCTTCTACGATTGGCGCTACGCCTTTTTATTTCTTCTACAGACTGCGTTGCGCAACGAAGATAAATTTGTTGGGAAACAAATGGAGAGATATCTTGTCAATCGGCAAATGGTCGGTAAGGTATCATGAAATTGTTAATTCCAAAGTAATATTTATATAAAATTGGTCCGCTCTTATATCGCGTTCGAATGAAAATCGAAGAGTATTTAAAAATAAAACACTCTCAGCTGTGTACCAAATAGTTGACGCAGACGATCAAGTCTCTTAATTCAATTGTTAAATTGCTAGTTCGCACCTTCCATGTACTTGTCTAAGATATCTACTTCAGCCAATTAGTAAGACGCGTGTACTGTAGTAATAATATGTCAATTCTATATGCACGCTATATTTATCGTCCACATAAAAATTAAGCAAGAATTAAGCTGTACGACTTTGGGAGTGTGCTGACGCAAATGGTGCGCGTGTTCCATCAGCATGTGATTACAATAATTCACAAGTTCTTAAACGAATTCTCGTGATCAACACGTAACATTCTTCAAGAAAAATTAGGAACGTTTAGAATGATACGCGAAATTCTGATATGAGATTTTTACGTTTTCTTTGTACGCAGATTAAATCTAAAGGTCTTTGAAGTGGTATTTTACGATTGTGAGAAAAGAAATTTGGAAAATTGAACATTTTTTTTCTTAATCGAAACCTCACACGACTTCCAAGTGCTCAAATTGATTGATTTTAATTATTATCGAGGAAATTTAAGGGAAAAAAATATATATATAATTAATCAGTAATGACAATTTAATCTATTTTAGATGCTTTTTATCGTTAATCAATTTCCACAGGCTAATCCGTGTTTCGTTGAAATTGATTTTTCTTGATTAGACAGATTAAATTACTGCTATGATTCATGATTAGAGCGACATCTTCTATCTACATTTGAGCTCCTCGTCTGGTGGGTGTTACACAATCATGCATATACCTCGTGATGACGCTAAATAACTTCAATTCTAAACTTTTCGCTACTACTGCACGTAAATTTACGACAAACGTATTCCCATAGCATTCACTATATGAGGTTATTTGAGGAACTGGATTTCTATGATTTTACGTGGAAGAGTGGTACTAGCGACACTCACTCGTATACAAACATTTATAAAAAAGGAAAATACTTTAAAAAAAATATATATGCAAACATTATGAACACTAAGTCAAATCTGAGAAAATAAATAATTTTTTGGCAAACACAAACTGAACGATATAAATTGATATACATATATTCCGATATATCTCTACAGTGAATACAAAAGTGTATATCTGTCACTTGGGTTCATTAAACAATATATATTCCTCAACGTTATTCAGATCCATTGTGCACAACAACAATGCATTAATTTTTAAGTGACTCTACAATATTATTACAGACGCTTGCGATCCTTCCTGTCATCCTAGAATTGTAAATGCATTCTTGAAAAAAACAATCAGTCACCTTACCTCGTTGAAGACGAGCCTCGACAAGGGATTTCGGTTTAGTGATTGGGTCTAATAATCAGGAGACAGGGCGTAATGAGTGACTTGTGTCCGTTGCATATCTGCAACTTTGTTAGTCGGCAACACTAACACATTAAACATCCCTAAAATCACTTAACAAATCAATCATTAGTAACACATAACGGAAAACACAAGAGAACACGGGGGCTACCTCTTTTACTCTCATCACGAGATCGACTGTAATGTTAATTATTTAAGATGAATGAGTGAGATGTGTATTATTTACGTTATAAGTGCTGCTTCATTCGGTTATGATTACAAAGCAAATATATAAAGAAAACTTGCTTCAGGCACTTTGCGGCATTGTTAAGAGAAACTTGACATGCATATCATTACTCTCATAGCCCATGAGCCTGTAATCCTGTCGCTGTTAGCAAATCATACATTTAGTAAGGAGTCCGGTGCTTCATATAGCACTCCAACTGTCGTGCGCTAGTATTATCCACATCCTCGTATACACTTGTAAATTAAAGGTAGTGAAAAGTAAGGAGTGTACAGAATACTCGAGAACAAACATAACGTGATTACTAAAGTGTATCCTATGTCAAAAGTAAAGCCAACATTTACATAGATGCTATTTAAAATACCGATACTCTTCCAATGATTATTCAAGATCTTAGATCTAAATCCTGCAACCACTTAGTTGATAAAATATGTGATAACAAGAGTGAATGTTTAGTCAACCATTATAACCATCATGCCAGAAACCAATTGAATATAGTACATCAATATTGATGTTGATGAGGCACCATCAGCGATAATTTGCTAACATGACCCGATTCGATAACAATGCAAAAGTAAATGTCTTGCAAATTATAAAATAAATATTTGCAACATCATAAATTGTTGTACTTTATAGTGAGAGATTGTTTATGATTATTTTGTCGAATATACAGGAGCTTTATAATTTGGAAGCGTAAAGTATTTGCTTTATAATACTATAAATTGATGTACCTAATGTTTCTATTTCAAGATTATCTGGGGATATACATATGATTAGTATCTGATGCATATCATAGAGTTGACGATGCAATTACATTTTAACTGTAATTGTCTCCTTTGAATTTACTAGTACCAAATTAGATATTGTACTATTCTGCCCTCCCACCCCCACCCTTGCAACCAAATAGTATTAATGGAATTGTTAATGACCAACGTCACTGCGGTTTCAAAATTATAAATATATTTCAAAGCAAAAGAGTATTGTTTCTTCTTACCTCATCAAAAAAGATCTGTGTTTTTCTCAAAATATGCTTGAGCTCAGTAAGCTCCAAAAAGTTGCGCTTCAGTGCCTCAGCATTTTGATTAACCTCTCGCAACTCGTTCTCAAGCTTTTCAAAGGTGGCTTCAAGATCAATCATCTCTCTGGGCTGCGGAGCCTCAGGACTCTCACCCGTGTCCAGCATGGGAATTCCATCCTTCTTGATTTCCTTTTCAAGGTAACGCAACTTGCGCTCCATTTCATCGCAGCGACGAACCTCATTGACGAATTTACGTTGAAATGCATTGACATCAGGATTCAACTGCGAATCGATAGCTACCGTCAATATAAAGTTCCATATACAACATAAGATTCAGGTCACAAGACATGAAACCACGAATCATGTGACCACGGATCTTTGAAACGAGGAAAGTATACCTATCGCTGTACAAAATCCTTATTTTTAAAATTAGATTCCCCAGCCTCTATTTAATTTTATTAGATTTAGTATTTAATTTTATAATCAAAATTAAATACTAAATTGGAAGAAATTCACACATCATTGATAAGAAAGAGTGAAACTTACGTCTCGAAATTGAACGAGGCCAAGCTCGCCGAGCTCGGACACGCAGGCATAGGCAGCCTCGGATTGTAGGAAGAGCTGACACAAGGTCATCTCCTCGCTACGGAAAAGCGAACCCATCTTGGGAGTTTTTAGACGAGTGTGTATTAATCACTGGCAGTAGTTACTGAGTTCTTCCTCAATTCGTAAATCTCATAGCTCCACAGACTCTCTTGTAGACGTTAATTTCCTTCCGCAGAAAACCACTGGGAAAGAGTACACCACTATATCCAATGACTTACCCGAGGACTCTGAGAAAGAAACTGAGTCAGCCGATGAGGACCGTATGAGACCTCGAGCAAGTAACGATCAATAGAATAGTCACAAGAATACGAACACCATCTCTGCGAACACCAATATCGTAATAAAGAATTATACTTAAGAGACACTATTTTCCAGTGAACATCTAACAAACTGCATGCGAAATTCTTCTTGAACAGTTATCGATATTACAGAGCTCTATAGCTATTAACTCGCGAGAAGGGACCTATGATCATTTCTCTTACGCGACACGACTCAACCTATAGAATGACGCAATAGCGAGAGTGAGACGTTAAAAATGCAAAGAGTATCCTGATTCTATTTTATATATACATATGTATTTTAACTTGCCGCTAAATTATAGTGATATGGATATGGTACATCAATATGGTATACCAATATAGGTATGGACTCGACGGGTGCACTGCTTTATCCTAGTTTAACTTTATTCAAAGACTGTATAGTGTGTGATAGAGACAGGTTGCTACACTGACCTATGTCCTTGCTATCTCTCTCTACGCGACCCCCACCACTGCCGTATGGATTCCAGTATGGAGTTCAGTGGCGTGTTTAGTGACATTTAAAATATGTTCTTGTAAATATTGTTCGGTATGGTGTACACATGTTTTATCTGCAAGAAAAGATCAGACAAATCGCAAGGTTTGTCATTTCATAGGTGAGTAATAATGTATTATTTAAATAATTAGATTGGGTTATGGACCACGTTATGATTATACGTTAACGTGCACATTATACATTTATTATAAATGTCGAGTTACATTTCAATTGTAGATTTCCCTCGAATACTACCAACCGACAACAATGGCTAGATATTCTTGGAAAATCGAAAGATGTTCCAGGAAAGGGGGCAGCCATTTGCTCAAGTCATTTTGACAGCAAATCCTTTCGATACGGGCTAGTAAATGGGAAGGAGTTTTTGAAACCAGGCAGTAAACCAACGTTAAATCTTCGAAAGCAAGACCAAACAAGTGTTGCAATAAATATTTCAAACAAGATAGATGAATCATTTACTAACAACAGATCAGATAATTGGAACTCAATTTCTTCGCAACTGATCACTAACATTCCCAATGATGAGTCGTTGCTGGATTCGCAAAGCAACAATATCTCAAACAACCAACTAGTGGAGGATTTAAGTATAGAAAAGCGAACCATCTTAAACAAGTAACTTTATTTCATTGTCTATGTTATTTTTAAATATTTCCTTTAACTTTATGATTTTAAAGAGTTTAACTTCGCCTTTCTACTGCAAACTGCATTTATACAAATAATGCTTTAACATAATACTAACATAATATCACAATAATGAAATGGCAGCTATTATGGAACATTTCTACTATAAACATGGACTATTGAAGTTTCTGAATATCGTCTATTCATGCAATATTTAAATAAAATATATATATTATAAATATGTAAAATATTTGCAGACGGAGGCAAGATACTCCACTAAGTGAAGTTATCACTAAAAAGAAAAAACGACTCACCGAAATAACATGGGAAGAACTTTCAAAATCGTCCAAACAAGGTGAAATGTTATGGGAGATTGCAAAGCAGGAACTAATAAATCATAGAAAAAAGATGGAGTGTCTACAGCGTAAAGTTCGACGGCTCAGGCAGAAGGTTTCAAGTTTGAAATTATTGACATATAAGGCAAAGCTTTTATATGTAAGTAATATATAGAAGACACTTCAACGAATATTTAATTTTTGTTTTAAAATTTATGTCTAATAGCAGAACAAACTTTTAGAATGCAAAATGTCTTTCAAGCAAACAACATATTAAATGTCTTGATCAGAAGTACCCTTGAACATATTACACCTAGCGTGTTTGAAGATAAGGAAAACTGTGAGGCTGATCATTATTGAAAACTACTTGTTAAGATCTTAAACTTTTTCAAAATTCGGTTACACCACGAAGGAACATCTAAATTAGAACAACAAGAAGAGCTTAGAATAAACATGAAATGTAACAAGATCGTTTTATTCAAAAACCAATAAAAGTTGTGAGACGCATAATTGAATGTAACATGTTTTTGTAATTTACTGTAGTGCTTATTTTAACTTGTCAGATGGAATATCGTAATGTACAACTGTTAAACAATTAATTATTCATTTTGTAACAGAAATATATTTCGATATGCTAAAAATACGTTATGCATATAAATTCTTCCATACCTTTTCCCACGAGTCACTTATATAAAAAGTTTAATTTCCAAATGTCTAAAATATATGAAAATAATAAATAGAACGTACTAATAGATCAGACAGCGCTTGTATGAAATCTAGAAAACGATACGAATATTTAGAATTTATAATATTATGATGCAGAAACTTATTATGCCCGCAGTCCTCAAATATCTTACTATGTTACTGATTAGAAAGACACAGGGCTTGGCCGCCACTAGCCGCTATCTTTTTCAGCCGACCATTTTTGCTTTGTCTATGCGTAGGGATGCGTAGTCCATACTATACGTCGATACGCCCAAGGAACTCATGCACATCTTATCCTTAATTTATTTGGCAAGTTCTTAAGTGACCCGATTTATTGCCGGGAGTAAGAGTTCCTGAGAAACTTTCATGCGGTTAAAATAACAATAAACAAATAACCCATGCCCATATTCTTTGTGGCCCATATGTTTATGCACGTGTACGAGCTAGAAAGTTTTCCCCGAATTATTTAGGATATATCTTATTTATGCGTTAATGACAGCCTGAGCATTTAAAAGCATTGTATTCTGAATTGTGGCAGCGGAATCGTAATCCCATTTTAAACCCTGATTTGAACTTTCCGCTCAATCCTAGTGAGATTATTTATCGCTAGGCCGCAACATAAGATTTGTCCTCGTTACCTAACTCCTGCAGTTTTCAAAAAGAACAAGTTCTTATTGGTTATTTGAAAATATCATCCAATAAGAATTTACACTTTTTGAATAGTGCAGAAAGTTAGGTAACGAGAACAAATCTAACAAGGCCGAGACATAGGGATATTTAATAGTTCGAGTTGGCTAGAATCATTGATCAGTGAGATTTTGTCATATGATCAGAGCACGACTGGGTCTTTGAGTTAGGAACTGTGGTTTTTCATTAGCTATAAAAATATAGAAGGAAAAAATGTTCAAATTAATTTTATTGGCTCTTGCCACCCTCGTTACAGGTAAGATTTTTGTTAGATTAAGAAATAAAAATTTATTATATCATAAATATAGTATTATTTTATCATTTTTTAAAGAGGGGGTGTGGCGCTGATTAATATAATACTTATTTTATACTTTATACTCTTTCCTTCTTCTTATTACAGTGCAAGCCACTGGGGATCTTGTTATTTTACACAGTCCAGATAGTGTAACTTTTAAAGGAAATGAAGAAGTGAATCAAAGCCTTCTTAAAGAGATCTGCGCTGCTGCTCTTGGATTCACTGTTAAACAGGTAAAACAAAACTTGCTTGTTTTTTGTAAAACACTATGGAGAATATATTTATTTCTTTATGAGGAATATAAACATGGAATAAATAAATCAGTATGTTTATTCTTTGTAGAAAAGTACATGGTCTGGTATTTCTATTAACAACCCGTTTCATCTCCCAGAAGCTTTTGTTGGATTTGCGGTAGAAGGAATAAACTCTCTACATTCTCCTAGGGGTAAAAGATTCCCTTTAAATGTCGACGAAGTTGAAGAAACCACGTGGCAAGCTTTAAGTGGTCGTCTTGAAGAACGTGATAATGACAATACTTTAGTTAGGATTTATCTTGGAGATGGACTTGATGCTGTGAGTACTCTGAGTTTCCATTATAATTTTTTTTTTAGATATTAAGACTTAAAGTGATGAATACAAAATTATATGAAATTCATTTGTATTAAAGCTCGGCCAATCTGCATTGGGCGAACTTAAGCCAACAGCTATCGATGAATCTTCCCTGAAGTTCTTAAGCTTAGAAAACGAGGAAGATCGTAAATTCCTTGAGGAAGTACAACTTTTGCGTGCTATTGCTCAGAAGGTTCCTTCAGCTATCCGCGCTGACTCCATACCAGACGTTTATTGGCTTGTAGTCTCTGAAATACGTCCCGTACTAGATTTCCATGGAGAAGAGTCTGCTGCAGCCAAGGAAGCTCTAACTCTGCTTAATGATGCCCTTTCCGACGTGAGCAAGGCATTCATGGATGTATATGAAAACAAGGTAAAGATTTTCTAGTGTTCTCTTGTTCTTATTTGTTTATATCGAAATTACTTCTTGGACATTCTCATTTTTATTTTCAGGTTCTCATTGCAGCATTCACTAACGACGCAAGCCAAGTGCGTCATACCCGTTCCGTTATTCTCGAAAGGGAAACCAGGGATACCGCCTCTAATACTTCATCGGTCAGTATTTGATACATTATAGCAAAACTAGATATTGGTCCTGCAGGTACTTGCAAAATTCAACAGCGACGTAATCCATTAAGATATTGCGTGAATTAATGTGAATGAGCACAGAATATTTGTGTTTCGTAAAGTGGTGATTAGGAATCTCAGGTTGTATGTCTGCTAAGTCCAGTTAGTATAATTTATTAAGTACACGGAGCGTGACGTATAATGATGCAAAGTATGATATGGTATTTCAGCTTTTGAAGAAACTCCTGATAAAGTTGGCTGATTGGATCCACGCGTCTTTGCGACTTTGTCTGTTTTTCATCTCAGACTCACTTCCTAGCCAAATCTTAGACTGACCACTCGACTTAATAATTACCTATCTTCCTCAACTCTCTCACAGCTGTAATCTGCCTAATAATAAATGCACCGGCTAGTCTACTTACTTTTTCGACCTTGCAATTCTACCAAACTAATCTTATTTTCATACTTGCATCGAAACACAAGTCTTAACTGTAATCCAAGCTAGATATCTGACATTTCTTTTGCACTCATCGACATCTAAAATAACATTCACTTATATCCTAATACCATCTCTTGCTCTCCCAGGTCCATCTTGAAAAGTGTCTAACAATTTCATCTTGGTGTTATAGGGTAGTGGTACCAAGATAAAACGCTCTTCAGAAATTAAAGAAACACCAACTGACAATGAAATTAACACAACTGAAAAACCTGATCAGGTATTGTCGAATCCATTGCATGAGGTAGTCGACTGAAACCGAACTTTCCTTACTTTTCAGTAGCTTAATGCATGCCCACTGATCACATACTTGGCGATTGGTCCATAATCCAGTTTTACGATATTCGTGAAATAACAGTTGATAAACTATCAAAGACAAATTAGTAAATACTATATTATGAGAATTTGGAGAATGTTTCGTTGACCTTGCTTGTTATGTGTAAAGCACAAACAGTCATAATGTATCTGCACATATATTGTAGCAAGATGATATCGATGAAAAGAAAAAAAAAATCACAAACGAAGATGGGACGGAGGTTGGTGCCACTAGTGGTGATAATAACAATGATAATTCTGAACATGCTAACAATCCTATTGAACAAACTACTGACAGCACCAATGGTGCAAAGCAGGCAGAAAAGAGCAGCACTGGTAAAGAAGTCATACGTGACATACACCAGGTATCCTGTACACATCAACATATGATACTGCTGTTCTCTATGGTTTTAGGAATATTATTCGTTGCCAGCTAACTTTCTTTTACATTTCAATTTATAAGTAGATAATACACACTGTATAAAGAGTTCAGATACCTCGATATGCTTGTACAATTTCTATCGCAAAGTTTCAATGCACTAGAATATATTTGCGGCTTCGGATAATACTCGTGTAAATAGGCTTGCACAATAAGAGTCAGTCCTTATTTGCAGCCGGACGCAATCAGCATAATAAGAAAAAGTCAAAGATAATATAATAAATGTTGCATGTAGTAGTTTCGTTGTCTAATCTTTATTGAGAATTATTCTTTTACGAGAGATACAATTATCTACTTAAAAGACAAAAACAATCGCTCGTTTAAGATGTAAAGACACCACATTGTTTAAATAATTGTTAAAGAGCGCATGCTTAAAATTATTTTTACGCTTGATTGTATCTTTAGGTATTAATATTTGGTAAGTTACTTGTAGAGCATTGTAAGTATGAAGACATATCGGCTATTTCCTATGAAATAATTGTAATACAATGGATTGGAACACCGATTTATATGTTACAGTTGAACCTGTCGAAAGACTATGATGAAGATTACCCCGTCATCTTTAACATTCTTCTATGGTTTGGAGTTGTCTTCGTCTTTTCACTTCTTGCAATATGCAGTACGTAAACATAGAGACTTCAATATTCTTTATCATTCAAGAATACAGAATATATAAATATAATTATTTCAGTTGCTATCGCTGATATGGATCCAGGACGGGATTCCATCATCTATAGGATGACCTCAAACCGAATGAAGAAGGATAACTAAATAAATTACACAAAAAGAATATTTAAATGCCGATTATTTGGATTGTATAGTAAAAAATCCTTTATGGAAATGTACCTACTTGAACACATTGATTGTAATTTCCATATTTATATTGTATAGCGAGAGACAATATGTACATTATCATTTTCTTGTATTCTTGCATTAATTTTAATGTAGTGTTTAAGATTCCAAAGTGATGTCCATCATAATGTACCTAAAGTGCATATGTAAACATTCTTGTACAGAAATCATTGGGCTTGAATGTCATTAATGTCGATTGCCCAGCATTCCTCATAATTGTAGTATATTAATATGTTACGATTGGTAGAATTACGATAGCGTTCGTTGGTTATGTAGTCAATGAGAAGGTGAAGGGAGCATAATATTATTAATAAGAAAAAAGTAAGAATAAAATTTATTTAAATCTTTAACAACTGACTTTTTTCCAAATATTTGGCAAACAAGGTGCATTCGGAAATCAACATATGATAGTTCAAATAATTACTAAAATATTTTTTCATAATTTTATCTTATGTCTATGTTCCTTTTCATTTTATCTCTTGAAACAATACTGCTAGCGATAAAATAACACCTTATGAATACAAGAGAGACTTAAGTATTTTAATAAAGTCTTTAAAAGGGAGTAATATTAACGAAGACATGTAGATGTGAAAAATGAAGTTGTTAATTCGTCAAAACTTTTGATAATTTACACCTATTTCGAAAAAATCAACCCTTAGAAAAGAAAAAGTCTCTCATTTCTTAGGAGTTTGACTTTTGATCCGGAGTTAGTGTCTTTAAAAATTCCCTTGTATCAATTTTATATGAAGATTCTGATTTTGCAAATTTAGTCATCGCAGTCTCAGACGTGATTTCCTTGACCATAATTTTAGTCCAAGAGCCAATTTTGACTGACCACCTCCATTATTTTAAATAATGGAGTTGGCCCTTCATTAAATAGAGATACTGAGAAAATACTTTGTTTGAAGCAACAGAAATTCACTTGATCTAAACCAATCCGGTGGTCGCGGGCGTTCAAATTTATTTATTGTTATCTCAAAATAAATGATTCATTAATTGAAAAAATATAATTACTTAAGGAGAATCGAGCGTTGCGCTAAGCTCAGAGAAAAGATACTGATTTCTTTTTACACACTGATATGGAGGATATACATCTACCTGCGTAGTATCAGAATTTTATCTTCACTGTCTTGAACAATTTTTTTTTTGATAATGGCACCATTTTCGAGTACTGCTTCTTATGAACAAGGTATTCCAACGTTTGCAAGCGTAATACATGTAGGGACGCTGCAAACTAATCATTCCAAACTGCAAAAAACAATATCTTCAGGATACCTTATCCAAAAGGTTAGATACTTGAAGTTCACCGTTATTTAGGAATAAATCATTTTTCGTTACGAATACCCACCATTATGACGAAAAATCTGCTCCTCTATTCACATAATTTTGTTTACAAGATTTTTAAAATAGACTTCACTTAATTGCACGACAATTTACTACGCCATGACGCGGGTTAAATTATAATATTACCAAAATATTTTAAACGCAGAATTTTAATTCCATAAAACAAATTAATATTCGATTTTGCGACCAATTCGTTTTACTTCTACAAATTCTAGTTGATTCCCCTCTCGATTTGTCTGCAGTTCTTTCACATTTATATGGTGAGATCTGAAATACATTTCTCATCGAAGTATGATTTATTTGTAAAAACAGAATTAAAAATTAATTATTGAATTCGTTGGACTACAATATTTAATTGATTCAAATTTTATAATTTCACGAAGAATTGTATTTATTCTAATGATTATACTCGATAACACGGAGACATGTACAAGAAAGCTTTAAGCTCGGTATACGAGTTTTATTTTAAGATTACGTAAATTTATAATATAATTTAAAAGATTAAACTTCGTTAGAAAAGTGATATACAGAACCACGTGTCACTTGCCAGAGATTTCATCGTGTTCGATCAGTCAAAAAACACATCGAACTCGTGGACCGACTAAATATGAAATATTTGCAAAGTCTACGGAATATCCGACAGCCGTGTAAGAGATTTGTTATGTCATCAACCAAGACGAGTCATTCCATAAAAATGACCACGGAATTTCTAGGACTCTAAACTCCAAAGTCTTAAAAAGCTCTGAAGACAGTAGCCTGGTGAAAGTCTTCTAGACTTCCGTGCTATCTGGGTTAAATGTGTCAATTGCAATAATTCTAATTAATCTAATTACTTAGAATTAATCTATTTCCTTGAAGCAACCACAAATATCTAACTTCAAACCATTACACAACAGATCAGTTGAAATGAAATTTCGTTAAATCAAATCCATACGTTCAGTCACAATCATGCTATCAGTAAAATATAGAACTACGTTGATAAAAGTAATTTTGCTATAAAACTTTTGTAGAACGAAATGACTTTTTTCCAATGAAATGATAAATTAGGCTAGTTTCATTTACTCTATAGGCGGTTAAAATAATAAAGAATTGTATTTATTAACTAAACCTTTGGTCAAATAAATAGATTTATTTGAATAAATCAAATTTAATTTAAGTACAGGCATCGAAAAAGATTTTCATAGAGCAAAATCCGATGCTTAGAAACAAGCTGCCACGATATAGGACTGAAACTTTTATTTTTATCCTGCGCGTGGATAAGTAGCCACAGGTGCCAGAGAGATGCTCAGGGAAGCATTTCTCAATCCAACAGTGGGATGAAAAATCTGCCTGTCGTCGCAATCGACTTATGATATGAAAATCAACCGCAAAGATACTTTGGGTCTTACCAAACTAGAGAATAACCCAAACTTGTGGTGTAAACTGGACAAAGATTCTTTTCGTTCGAATGTCCTTCTTCGACACGATACGGTCTGGCAACTCTACTTTCATCCCTCTTGGAATCGTTCTTGATCTTTTTTCTGTTATTTCCAGGACTGCCGGCCGTTCGCTCTCACCTCTCCTGCTGGGCTGCTGGTCTTCTGATAATTGTCAGACTCATCTGCTGAAACTTTTTTGGCACTCATATGGCAAGCACATATTTGCTGAGACGGTGGGCTTCCTGATCATACCGATTCTGACAAGTACTTCTTATCATCCAATCCTTATCGATTGCGTTTTAGTCTACGATAAATTGCCTTCATTATATTCCATAAAGATAGGACACAGGATTACCGCAGCATACGAAGCATAGTACTTGTTGAACTTTACTAGCGAGAGGAGCAGGATAGACACAATTAAGGTTTGTTTTTAAGGTTTCTACACTTCTCCATCTGCACGACGAATCAAGCTCTGACGGACAGTACTCATAAATATCATATGAATTTCAATTTCTTATAGCCAAGTACTAATATGCATTAAAATGACGAATCAATCGATCTATTCGGTTTACGTCTCCTTCCTTTTCTGCGTGGATTTTTTACTTTTCTTTTTACAAATTTCTTCCCCATAAAAATGTATTTTTAAAATTCATTTCAAGGTCTTCCTACCTCCTTCACTTATGTAATTTACATACTTTGCCCCGAGCTCCAATTGCCACCCTTGCACCCATTTCTCTTCAAGTAGCTGTCTCGCTTGAATTTTCAAATTTGAACTTAATACTTTGGAAAAATATTTGTACAAGCCAAAACTATAGGAAAATATAAAAAAATGTATTTTTCATCCAATAAAGTAAACAGATCCCTTAAGTCTGGTAATAAAGATACAATATATAATCTGCCGTTGTATTCTCATATATTAGATAAGTATTTTGTTAAACAAATAAATAGGCTCAAACTTAAGCGTTTGATTAAACAATAAATATCCTTGATTACAGTCTCAATATCTTCAACGACCTCTCAACAGTTATTAGATTCTAGAAAACAGTGACTCAACTTAACAAAATGATATGTCTATTCAAAGGACTGATGTCTTTTGCGACATTTATACTTTTCCTACCTGAAGGATATACACATCAATCATTTCGTATAGCAGCCATGGTAAAATCTGTTTCTAATTAAAAAATAAAAATAAGACTCAACTCGCCCTATCATAAAATAATATTCTGAACTTTTAGACCCGTGGATTTAATGTGAACGACACCAATCCTGAAATATTAGGTTGGTACTTTCCACCATTGTATTACTGAAAGTTAAAAGAACGCTATTCGACTAATTTATCTTGTCCAATAAATATTTAGGTGGTTCTCATCATCATTGCTACCGGAAATGCACTGCGGGCGACGTGCGAACTTGTTACTACAGTTTCACTCTAGTCCAATATACATCGATGAGTTTCGTCTGTGGCGAATGTCCCTATATAAGGACAGACTGTTACAAAAATGGATGTATTTCTGCTGGTGGTTACGTGCGGTCTGTTACCGTGGCAAATCATATGCTTCCCGGTCCAAGTATACAGGTACTCTAAGACTTTTTGGAAATATCGTCTGGTGCCCTAGGATGAAATTTTATTTTAGGTTTGTCAAGGAGACACGGTACGGGTGGACGTGATTAATACTTTTACCAGTGACAGTACTACTATACATTGGCATGGGATACATCAAGTAGACAGTCCTTACATGGATGGGACACCTTATTTAACTCAGTGTCCAATTGCACCACACAACAGTTTCCAGTATCAGTTTGTGGCTCAGCCAGCTGGAACTCACATATGGCATTCCCATATAGGTTTGTTGAGAATAATTGATATTATTTCAGACGAGTTTTAAAATATCTTACTGAGATATTGTTTAATCGTTTCTTATCAAATATTCATGTAGGCTTTGAAGAAGCAGATGGATTATACAGCAGTTTAATTGTACGCAAGAACGACGATCCACTTGCGAAATATTATGATTATGATTTGGCAGATCATGTTATGATAATTTGGCATTGGTATCATTCGTCGACTGCAGCGATTCTGACGGCAGCACTTCACACCAGTGACTCCGTTTCCGGTTATAGCTTTCTTATCAATGGCTTAACAGCTGACATTGAATACACTAAGGACAATATTACGTATACTACTCCTAGAGCAGTGTTCAATGTTGTACAGGTAATACATGCAATATTGAAGTAAAACAGGCAAACAACTACTCGAACCACGAACTCTCGTCTTATGCAATCGAGGCTGCAATAAAAATTAACTTCAAGGATGCAGAACTTTGAACTGAAAGCTTTTGAAATTTTGGAGTTTTACTTAAGGAAATCATCTAGAATTTTAGATATAAACATGCGTTACTAACCCCTAGAATGCCTGTCAGGGTCCAAGAGACTCGGCGCTTTTTAACATTTTTCACGTTTTCAAGAAGCGTCCCATTTTCTCAAAAGTATTTATGGAAATTAATTTTTCTTATTTATCACGCAGACTTCGGTGTATCAATTAAAATAAATTAAAGTACTGAGTCTGTCAGACCCTTGACATATATCGATGTATACAAACCTGAAGTGTTGGACATGTGCAAATTTTACTGTATCAACTTTGATCAAAATTTAACATCGCATATAGATTTGAAAGAGTTTGGATCGGTGATTAGTCTGAAAATTTGAATACAGGCATTTTCTGTCCAGTGCGTAAACACACGCATATATATTAAATCCCTTTTTTTTGGAATGGTTATTGCGTAAGATTCTCTTGAATGTTACATTCGATTGAGCATAAAGATTTGATTACAGAATTCTTTAAATCTATATTATTTATTTCTAGGGCCAACGATATCGATTTAGGGTGATTTACAATAATGCCGTGTACTGTCCCGTACAAGTCTCCATCGATAATCACACGTTGTTGATGATTGCTTCAGAGAGTGGAACCTTTGAGCCTGTAGAAGGTATTTGGGTGATCTTGGAAACATAATCTGTTCTATCCAATTTGACGAATACCTTTATGTCCTTCCAGTGGATTCTTTTATGATCAACGGTGGCGAAAGATTTGACTTTGTTCTGTCGGCTAATCAGACACCAGACAACTATTGGATAAGGTACAGAGGAGTTGGTGATTGTGAAACAAGTTTAGTGACTGTGTCAAAGGAAGCTATTCTACGTTACAATGGCGCAGATAATATTGAACCATCAGGTACAACAACCTACGAGGATGCAAACAGAGCCGGAGTGGTAAGAAATAAAAATACATAAAGGAAGTGGGGAGTACTTATCAACCTCAAAATGGAATATCGTAATTTATAAGACTGTAATACTTAACTCTCATGCAAGCACAGTGTACTGCAGATTTTTCCAAACTGCACTGTTACTTGTATTAGGGATGCTGATTAAAAATCGAGTTTTCTTATAATCACGTCTTAGCCTATGACTACGCTTACACGACTGTCTGCAAACCGGACGTCGATATATCAACAGATCAATTCAAATCCTACGAAATCAAGCTATCGTCGCTTTTTGAATTTTGATATTTACTGAATTTTCACGTTATTTATTTTTATAAGTTGAGTATATATATCTAGTGGAAATTGACACGTACATTTTTTTATAATTTTGCATAGACGATGATTTTGTTATTGTTTAATATATTCAACGAATGCAGAATTTTATAATGGATTATGAGTTTAATGAGTTGATACCAATAAGATAAACAAAACTTATCTAACAAAATTAACTTTACAGTTGTTCAATGCAGTGCAAATGTCGACAAATAATTATCCCAACAATACAGTGATCAAAGTAGTTGACCTGAATAATACTGCGACGAATCCTGCAAACATTTCAGGGACACCTGACTATACTTTTTATCTACATTTCTTATTTAATACTTTCAGTAAGTTCATATATAGAAATAAACGCTCATAACTAATATTCCAATGACACTAATATAGTACTGTCTTCTTTTTCTTCTAGATTCGTTCCATTCTCCTGGTCCATATCCTCAAATAAATAATATAAGCTTCGAATATCCATCCTTTCCTCTCTTAACGCAGTATGAGCATATAACAGACGATATCTATTGTACAGAGGATAATGATACTGCTAAAGAATGCATAGGTGATTATTGCACCTGTCCATACCTCTATCCGGTATCAAAAAACAGTTTGGTAGAAGTAGTTTTGGTGGACCTTAGTAAGTAGCTTAATAAAATAATAAATATTACAACTATTATTGGTCTGTTGCACTTACTATGTTATTGAATACTTTTTAGGTTTGAATAGAGACCAGGATCATCCAATGCATTTGCATGGGTACGAGTTTTATGTTGTAGCAATGGAATCCGTAGGTGTTAACATATCGCTTGACGAAATTAAAAGGCTCAATGAGGCGGGATTGCTTGATAAGAAATTATATGGTGCTCCAGTAAAAGACAATATAGGTGTGCCATCCAGAGGGTATACCATCATACGTTTCGTAGCGAGTAACCCTGGATACTGGTTCTTCCATTGTCACGTGACAAATCATGCGGAAATGGGTATGGGGGTAGTTTTTAAAGTTGGCGAACACGAAGAAATGATACAACCACCAAAGACTTTTCCACGCTGTGGTAATTGGAAACTCACTGCAAGTTCATCAAATGGAGACAGATCGTTATTCAAATTTTTCAGATATAATGTTGTAATTGTACTGTTATTAGTATTTTCGTTGCTTGATTAAAAATATAAATAGTTATTCACACCGCTCATATAGTCGAATTTTCGAAATGAATGTCTTTCTACAACACACTGTAATATAGGTATACTATAATCAGAACTATCGTTTAGCTATATAACAGGTTTTCATAAAAGAAATATAACCCTTACTCTGTACTGTTATTTTTGGCACCCTTAAACCGTGCAGATGGGTCAGTTATGCCCAACGTGTTGTTCAATGGTAAACGTATTTAACAATCTGCAAAAACTCATACTATTTTTGATCCCTCTAAATAAAGACTAAAATAATGGATTTAAAAAATATTATCTGCAACCTTTAGTTTTCGACGAGCAGATACTGTTTGAAATTGTACGGATAAAAATGACAAATCAGTACAAAATAAGGGTAAATTTGATTCACCCCTCCCGGTCCATTCCGTATCCTCCGTCTGCATCAGTACGAAATGTTGACACAGGTAAATATAATTCATTACGAATTCCGTTCAGACGCTACCCTATCCAGAAACTGAAATATACATTGGAATGAGCGGTCATTAGAGTCACTGGGTGCGAGTCGAAGTGAAGCGTCTACGCTGTGCAAAATAAGACACTATTATAGATAGTCCGTCTTTTTTCACTACTTATCTCATTAGATTTGGTTTCCTTTAAGTCGCAGTCAGTGATGGCTCATTCCAGTATATATTTTAATTCACTGGACTCTACAGTGTCGTCACTGTTCGGTATCGTCCGTTCAGTGAAAATGTCGTCGCAGTTTAATGTCCTCTGACACAGGGTACCTACAGCTTCGAGACAGAAGAAACTGAAATATAAAGATTATTGATACTGAGCAGTGATAAGGACAGTCTTACTTAGATGTATGAAATAATTTTATATTACAGTCGGTATACTTTATATATCGATGTGGCACTGAAATGTGTGAATTGGCCTTTAAGGTTGTTCTATAAACTTATATGTAATGCTGTCCTGTCGTAATTTGCCATTACATGTAGTCGCAAACAATGCAATATTAAGCAAATCACATGTGTTTTCTAAAAATCACAAAATTTATGCTGAAGTAAAAAAAATATATTTCAGTGCAAAACCATGGACGTACTTACATACTTTCTAACAAGAATTATATGCAAAGCCGCGTGTCACTTATTTAGAGACTATTGTGCTTGATCTGTCATAAAAAAAATATTGAACACATGGACTCATGGATTGAACACATGGATATGTGTCTTAAGGCAATGAAATGTTTTGTGTCAATCAATTAAATTTATTGAAATAATACAACGTTTAAAGTCATGTAATAGTTCTCAATGACGCCATTAAAAAATGAGTAACTTGTCAAGTTCAACATGTTAACAATTAGTACATTTTGGAAGTTGAACGCGTATCTTAACTAGAAGAAAAGGAGAAAAATGCGAGAATTAATGTGGTTTTTAGCCCACATCCGCCTACGATAAATCAGAGCAGCATGATGTCCGCAAAAGGACAGAGCGGAATTTCTGAGATCTCATTGGCCGCCATAGACCGTAAGAGAAGTACAGGAGGCCAAAAATTCGTTTTGACAGACGACGTGAGCGTGTGCATAAAAATCTTATTTTCCAAAGATGAGAATCTCGTAGGTGCTAGAAACCGGGATAATACGTGATAAAAAGGTAATGAAATACGATACAGTTATGATACATTAAGTCTGTTTACTGTGTTACCGTACCTATGAACAGTCATACTACAGTGATGGGGTGGGACATACTAAATACTCTTGTTAGTCAGTCATTGTTCATTTTCTGTTCTAATTGCAGAATCTGCAAGCGGACTCTCTAAAGTGCGAGTGCTACGAATAACCGATTGACCAGTCCCACCCCAAATTAGGATAAATTCAACTTTCAAGAAAATATGCCAGGGTAAGAGAAGCAATCTATTTTTGGCATTGACTTCATCGTGTGATGTCTAACATTTCACGATTGCTTCCTTAGAACGAATTGAACTTTTTGATAATACTCAAGGCAATGTTTATAGTTCATTTCGTTGAATGAATTTACTCCAATCATGCATTTTTAACAAATTATAATGCTGCTCGTAAGGTATACATATTATGGTGTCATAGGTAAATTCTGACCTCACTCACTGAAAAATTTGTTTCTGTTGACCCTTCAACCCCTAATACCTTTCATGACTATTGTGATATAAACGTATTTCATGTTATCATAAGTAAATACATCTGGAGTAATTTAATATATTATGCTTTCGTCGTTCACTTACTAAACTTGTCTACGTGCTGTTTTCATCAAATAATTGATCTCTTGTACAAGTCAACTGTATGGCAGAGTTTCAAATTTTGAATAAAAGCTGCTTGTATGATATGGCTCTAGCTTCAGAAATATATTCTCTTATCTACCTGAATAGTTATCTGGTTTAATGTGTCCCCACCAGTAGATAACATATCAATTCATGCGTTTACCACTTTGCAGTATCATAGAATAAAGATATGACAAATACAGGCTACTACAGAAAGTCATAGGATTTATAAAACGTTAAATTGATTGAAAGTATTGTGACAGTTCTGTGCTTAAATATTCCTAAGAATTTTGTGAATAATGGTTGAAAATGGATATGTTGCTCGATTTCCCACATCTATATCACTGCTATCTTTGGAACATAGCGAGTTATATCATAGAAGAAAGGCAAATTCAAAGGAAAATTTAATTCAAGAAGATCATATAACTCATTTCACTAGTGCTCAGAATATTACTGTGATAGACTATGAGGAATTGACTGAATGGAATAACTATAGTAATCCACCGCCACTTCCACCTCGAAATTTTGAAAATGTTTACGATCCAAAAAATCCTGATGATGATCAACCTTATAAAAAGACTGGGTATAACACATAGAATTATAAAAGTTTCGTTCGATCCCAACTGGCTGCTGCTTTTTAAGAATTACTTGTATGCATATTCTTTGGATGATTTCATTTGAATGAGATTTATTTTACTTTCAGAATCACAGGAATGTCACTGGACCATATGTTCTGCTCTCGCTGTCGCGAGGGTTTTGAATCTCATGAAAAAATTGTAAATTCTCATGGAGAACTATGGCATCCACAATGCTTTGTGTAAGAAGTTACTTTGTTAATTGTTCAATTCCTTCCTTCCTCATGGTTTTCAACTTGAAATTACAATCTTCTCCTCATAGGTGTGCACAATGTTTCCGACCATTTCCTGAGGGCATCTTTTATGAGTTTGAAGGGCGTAAATATTGTGAGCATGATTTCCACGTTTTGTTTGCTCCATGTTGTGGAAAATGTGGTAAGAGGTCTTCGCAGACTAGATTTTGGTCAGTGTAAAATTTGGTTACCTTATAAATCAAATTTTAGGAGAATTTGTGATTGGTCGTGTGATCAAGGCAATGAATGCTAATTGGCATCCAGGATGTTTCTGTTGCGAGGAGTGCAACGGAGAATTGGCGGATGCAGGATTTATTAAATGCCAGGGTAGAGCCCTTTGTCACATTTGCAATGCCCGGGTAAAAGCTGGAGCACTGGGCAAGCATATTTGCCACCAATGCCAGTAAGTAACGATTGAATACTAAAACCAGAATATTTAATAATTCTAATATTCTAATTACAGTGGTGTCATTGATGACAAGCCATTGCGTTTCCGTGGTGAAGTTTATCATCCATACCATTTTAATTGTACAGCCTGTGGCATAGAACTGAATTCTGACGCTAGAGAAGTGCGATCCAGACCTGGTTACGCAGCCAATGAAATGGTATATCCAAATATATATGAAACATCAACGGACTTATTAGAATCACCATGATTATAATTCTTCTAATTGTTGTCAACATGTAGAATGAATTATACTGCCTGAGATGTCATGATAAAATGGGAATACCAATTTGTGGAGCATGTCGTAGACCAATTGAAGAACGCGTCGTGACGGCTTTGGGAAAGCACTGGCACGTGGAACACTTCGTATGCGCCAAGTGTGAAAAGCCATTCCTAGGGCATCGTCACTACGAGAAAAAAGGCTTAGCCTACTGCGAAACTCACTACCATCAGTTATTCGGCAATCTCTGTTTTGTGTGCAATCAAGTTATCGCTGGCGATGGTATGGATTTTGAATATTTACGTTTATTCAATCGTGTTATTGTTTTCTTGTAACACTGCTTTCTTCTTCTTTTTGCAGTATTCACTGCACTGAATAAGGCCTGGTGCGTCCATCACTTTGCTTGTGCATTTTGCGACCAAAAGATGAATCAAAAAACAAAATTCTTCGAGTTTGACCTTAGGCCTGCCTGCAAGAAGTGCTACGAAAAATTCCCTCAGGAACTGAAGAAAAGGATGCGTCGTATGTACGACCTCAATCCAAAGAAAATTCCAGCTTAAACGGAACACGGAAAATACTTTTCATGGAGTTTGAAAAAAATCTCGAATGACATTATTGCTTTGTGCCACTCGTACAAAAATATTATCCAAGTGTGGCCGTTAGACATGTAACGTTATTGTAACCAAAATAATCATGTATTTTATCTAATAGTATAGGGGTCTCTTGCCAAAAAATTATCCAGAATCGTAAACTGACAGAATCGACAACTAAACCGAACGCCACTTGTATGTTGCTTGCAGTGGCAGAATAAGCCATCAGGTGTAGGCTCATAGCTAGACGTAGGTATCGGCTGTATCGACAGCTGCTGTGAGCAACAGGAGCACAAGCGACAGTCGGACAGTTGCCGTTTCTGGCAAACGTTAGCAACCCATAGTATATTACTATTTTTAATAAGTAATTTTTATTCTCGTTACTACGATTAAAGATTTTAACTTGCGCAAGTCTTCGTGCCTTATACGTAAATATATTAATGTCATATTACGAAAGATTTACAATGTTTAAATTAGTAGAAAGCTGTAAGCACCCTTTAAAACTGGTGTATTTACGTGGATAATAATGTAAATCTATTAACATACTGATTTCGAAATAAAAGTAACCTTTGAAAAAATTGACAGGAAGGCGTATTCTCTTATTTTAAATTTCTCGCATTCTACTATGCGTTGAAGATAAGCGTGACATGGGAGGTATATCCCTGTTGGGAGATAAAGTCTTTTATACAAGACGAGACGTTACTATCACCATGAACTCAGCTCTTAGCCATATGCAAGTAGAGTCGTATCAGTTGCTATGTTTGCTTCAAAAGAGATCATTGTCGGTTTTTACTCTCATTGTCAGTTACGGTGCAGTGCTTAAAATATATTTTCACGAAACATATCTCAAATACGTCCAGCTATCGTTATCTTTTATCTGATACGAAAGCAATATCAGGAGTGGGATATGTCAGGAGTGGCTGATAAGCTATTATCGAAACGAAATGATACCTATAACGTATCACTTAATGGCTATGCCAGTTTGTTATAAATTCTTTAATCTAGCATTCTTAAAGCAGAGAAACTTTAGTCAAAATTGGTAAGACGCAAGAATTAATGTTTAAAGAAAGCACTTCCTCCGTTGAAAGAACTCTGGTTGAACGTAACAGATAACAGTAGACGATACGTGATAAACTAACTACTTGCAATACGGTCAATTTATATACTCCTTTCACACGCAGCGTAAATGTGTATTACAAATAATTTCTTACGATTCGAAGGTCAAGTGTTAATTGCATTAAATAATAATGAAGTGAAATCGATGGCCGTATCCACGTATTTTTAAATCCAGTGATTCAATGCAACCTAGAAGAAAAAACATAAACGCACCTAATCCATGGACTTGTAGTGATTCATCGCTGGGTGATACACGTAATTAAAGAGATCTCCCTTATATGTCCAGAGTCTGTCTTATCAGCTGGAATGCAGAAACAGTCTTGGCCATATCTATAAACCTTTTTATTATCCTATATACAATAAGCCGTGAGGGCAGATACTGTAGTTTAGAAACCCAAATTGTGCCTTTTCAAAAGTCCAGATTTATCCAACAGACAGTTCCTTCTTTCTTTTTTATATTAAGTCTGTAGGATATAGTGACGGTATTTCAAGTGATACTTAACATTTTATTAGAATCTCCTACAGTGGATAGCTCTATGAATGTTGCCTGAGAAGACTGCTTCTTTAGACTCGTTTAAATATTATTATTTTCAGACTGACCCTAAATCCGGCAGGCATTACAAAACCAAATAGAAGTGATAATGAGCCAATGCAATCAGTGTATAGTTAAAAGTGTGCATTAACAGTGTAAAGAAAAGTCTCGGCATATATGCTGCCAAAGAATTTCATAAAGAATGTCTTCTTCGCCGGAGCACAGTTACAATCGTTTCGACGGAACGGATAGCATAGCAACCAGGTAAATTTCTAATATTATAAACGAGTCGACCAGCTGCGAATTCTTATCAACCACACCACGCGCATCCCATTACTTTCCTGTCAAATATTTCTTAGATTACAGTCACGTGGTTTAACGATACTTATGAATGCATTCTGTATAATTTAAAGACTTGAACTTCACAGTGTTGACAATACCAGTATCAACAGACCATTTCCACGCAATGCTTACGAGACAAAGCGCAGTTCAACCTACGTGCCGCACAATCGTCTGTCGCGATACGCCACGGCCCTTACGAATTTGATACCCGTTAGATTTAATAGGTATTGCAAAATAATATATTTTCATTTTTATCGATACATTTTAAAAATCTGATTCACCAAGATCTCGACTATTAACAGCGTACCAGGATCTGGATTGCCTCTAGATAAAATTGGATTATTCTCAAGTGTATCATTCAGCTGGCTGAACGAATACTTATCTGCCGGTTGTAAGAATGGAATGACAGAGAAGCCACTTCCCACGATTGCTCCTCAAGATTCCTGCACGACTAATGGACCGCGGTAAATTTCTTGTACTACAGTTAAAATCAATGAAACATTTATATTATGCTAACAAAAATTTACAGATTGGAAGGTCTGTGGCATGCTCATGTTGTCGAGCGTGGCCAGGCTGGTGCTTCAGTTCCCCGAATAGCGTGGAAGTTTGTGAGAACCAGAGTTCTTGTGGCATCATTCGTTTATTTACTAGGCATGCTTATGTCCCTGATGAGCCCAGTAAGACACTCTTTTATCAAATTAACCAAGTGGCGATACATGGCATTTTTACTCTGCTTTCTGACTCACTTTCAGATATTTATTCTAAGAAAAATCATATTGTCTATAGAAGAGAGAAATATTATGAGCAACAATACTATGGTTAACATGACGAAACCGTCAGAAAATACTACTGCCATTGGCATTGGAAATAATAGAACTGCCGTGAATCTAGTCACTGAAAAAATGTCTCTAATCACTACGACGACTCTCGCGCCATTAGTCAGTAAACTCGGAAATACAAGTTTGAATGACGAAGCTAAAAGCTGGTTTGGAAAAGACAATGTTAAGAAATTGCCCGAGACTATTACGCACATAATAATGGTAGACGAAGTTATTGTTTTCAGTCATGTTGGAATACTCATTTTTGCCGAAGTCGTCTCTTACTTTCTGATTGCATGGAGCGCTTCAATGAATCTTAGGTATGTTCTAAAACTAGACAAACCAATGAGGATTATAGTTATTATTTTTTCAAGCAATTCCTTTGTTCATCCCTTTAGAACTGCGAGTCGCTTGCGATCAGCTTGCCTGGCGTTAATGTATAAAAAGTTAATACGTTCTTCAGTGAGATTTCAAGCCTCTGCACATCAGGTAACTGAAGTTAAAAAGAATATTGAAGAAAAAAATGCCACCGATTACAACTTTTTTTTTCTTTCTTTCAGACAATCACGTACTTCGTTCCCGATGGCGAAACTCTGTACGAGTTAATCACAAACGGACCAATGATAATAACAGGACCGTTTCTCTTGATACTTACTTCCATGCTTCTGTGGTTCCTCATTGGTCATTGGGGTCTGATAGGGATAGCTGCACTTATTGTATTATACCTATGCTTGGTGCGCTTTTTACCAATGAAATAAATAAATATAATACCAGTAGCAATACTTCTAAGAGTCATCGCTAAATTATACATCAAATACATTACAGATCCTTACAGCTTATCTGACAAAGGTCTTTGCCACCAAGGCAATTGAGTACTCCTTAAAACGATTGTGTCTTATGGAGGAATTTCTTGGTAAAATATATCTCGCAAAAATAACACTATGGGACGAGTACTTCAAGAGTAAAATAGAAGGTGACTATTCGGGCTAATAATAATAATCTCGACGGTTTAATAATGATTGCATTTTTAAAACGAATAAACTTTCAGACACAAGATGCGATGAACTCGCTGACATTCGTCGCGGGGGTCTCAGCGAAGGATGGAGCTTATGCATGGTTCACATAATTCCTATAATTACTGTTTGTACTATGACAATGGCCATTTTACTTACTCACAAACATATTGTCTCCACCCACGTGAGTCGATCATGCATATAAACAGACCACGTGATTTTCTATGAAATCTAACGAACTTACTTGTTTTAGTATATTCCAGTTCTTGTGTTGCTGCTGATCAACTTGAAGCATTGCATCCGGAACAGCTGGTTATCGATGAGCAGCATCTCCAGAGGGGTAACTTCTCTCCATAAGTTGAAGGTATGTCAGCTGCACTTCTTTCTTAATTCTGATACGTTCACGTAGTTAGCATTATTTTTAGACTATATTAACGTTAAAAGACACCGAACGCTATCCGGACAAACCTATAGACAGAAGTTTAGCCGTCACCATAAACCATGGGAACTTCACTTGGGTAAAGGACAAGTCCCTTACCGAGAAGGCAATAAAACGCTCTTCTCAGTATGTTTATTTTTTTTCTACTACTTACAGTGATTATTGTATGCGAATAACGACTATAGAAGATTCTCTTTCAGATTTTATGTGGAGAATCACGAAGGGATACCTGTCCGTTTTCAAGTACTAACCCCTACGGATACTCTTACCGATATTAACTTTTATGCACCCAAGGTAATTAACAAATTTCTGATCTTTATAAAAGAGAACGATTTCAATAACAGAATTGGCTTTGATTAAAGGGGAAGTTAATTGGGATATGTGGCCAACCGGGTAGTGGAAAAACTTCGTTATTACTGTCTCTAATGGGACATCTGCATCATATCAGCGGACACGTTGCAATGGATGGTTCTTGCGCCTACGTACCTGAGTTGCCATGGTTACTGGAAGGAACTTTGAAGGAAAATATATTATTCGGCGAGATCTTCAACTCAAATAGGTACAAATACATTATTGCGGGTCTAATAAGTATTTCGGAAAATTAATTAATATACTTTTTAGATATTACAGAGCGATACATTCTTGCTTGTTGCACAATGACATGAATTGCCTACCCGAGTCTGACGATACCGATCTCGCTTTTGTAAAAATGAGACCGGCACAAAAGCAACGTATCGCCTTAGCCAGAGCTGTTTATGTGCATAGAGAAATAAATTTATTGGACAACCCCTTAGCTGATGTAGACATTAACGAGAGTAAAGATATATTTGAGAAATGCATAATGCATGCCATGGGTTCAAAAACAGTAATAATGGTTACTGACAAGATACAAGTAAATATTTTTATAAGGTTTTTTCGTGTGCTTGTAACTTTACCAAACGTATGAACCTCCATGATAGATACGTAAGACTATTATTGTGTTATTATAGTTTCTGAACAGATGTGACATCATTTATGTTATGAGAGAAGGGAGAATCGTCGAGCAAGGGACTCATGAAGAATTACTTCAATGGAATAGCGAATACACGCAGCTGATTAATTTTTGTATGAAAAAGTATCAGCGAAAGTATTACAGGTAATCGATGTTATTTTTCATGTTATTGACATAAATTTATACTAAGATATCATTTGACGAGATCTTCTGTTGGAGCCCTTGGTGAGAATATTGGATTTTTAGGGAAGGGGAACAGATCAGTACATCATCCACACAGCTGTTAATGGCTGCTGTACCAAGGGGAGTTCTCACGAGTATTAGTACCAATGCATCACTGGATAGTGTTCTTGATGATATCGTATGTTAACATTACCCCTTAATAAATACTAGATATTCGATAATATTAAGGTTGGAAAAAAAGAGATGGCTACAAGACTATAGCACTATAGTCATTGGTTTTTTCAACAGGACGACTCAGATTTATTACAGCATGAGCATGACACGGATTTTCCAATAAAATATTGTAAAGAAAATGGAAAACCGCTTATCCAGTATGGCATATATGTAAAATATGCCAATGGCTATTGTTTAAATATTTTTATTTGCTTACTTGCAATCTTTTATACATTCCTCATAGCAGTTGCACCATTATGCTTCACCTATGTAGCACAGGTACAGTTTATTCAAATTAAATAAATTGCTTGAGCAAACCATGTTATTTATAACGTTACTGAAAAGTAAAAATAATTATATACAGAAAACCATCAAGGATAACATACACATCATTATAACTTTTGCTGTTATGCTTGGATCGTGTCTTGTATTTGGATTAATTCTTATGGGAATATACAACAAGGTACATTTTTTATTTGATTAGTTTTTGGCAACGCAAAACTACTGACTGCTGTTCTTTCAGACCGTTTTTAATGTTGCAAAGAAGGTGCATGACCGATGGATGGATACCATATGCAAAGCTCATATATCACTGTTTACCACAACTCCAATGACAATTCTTTTAAATATCTATACTTTGTATTTACAGCAAGGTAGGTAGCATTGTTATTTAACATAAGGAATTAATATGAAGTAATGCTTATACAATTTTTTGATAATTGTTTCAGTTGACTCTGCATTGCCAAGATCCATTATAACTATTCTAATCCACATAGGAATAAGTGCATTTAGTGCTTCGATACTTGGATTGATTTCACCCTGGCTTCTCATACCCATTGCTATTTTTGTACTGATTACTATTTTCTACAGTATATACGTCAGGTAAATTTCTGTCAATTTTCAAAGGTATAAAATTCTAAAATTTTCAATTGTTGCACATTATTCTTTCAGAGGTGCAATTTTGACTTTGTACAAGGCAAAGGTGAGTTCCACAGTGCCCATGTTCAACCACTCAGTGAATACAATAAATGGACGTTCTGTCATTCAAGCGTACCATAAGGAGAGGGATTTTACTAAAAAGTATGTATTACTAGTGGAAATCAATATAATCAATAGTTTTTAATTTTCTATATTATTCGGTTGTTTTTTTAATGTGATCCACTCAGATTCTACCGCTACTGCGACAACAATTCAGCGTTTGACTTCATGCTGTATTCTGTCAAGTTATGGATTGAGTACAGAATAAAAATGATATCAGGTAAGCTAAGAAAATAATTATCCTTAACTCAAATACTAAGGAATACTTTGATCTCTCAGGATTGACACTTGGCGTCATTATTTTCATGTGTGCATCACTCACTACAATACGTGATCGTTTCGAATTAATGGGTCTGGCTTTTATTTGTACGCTTCAGTTTGCTATGAGCGTAATATACTTAACCGGAACAACTACTAGGGCTTATTTCAGTTTCATGGCTCTGAATGGTATAGACAATTACATAGAGGTACAATGGATAATATAATTATAAACAAAGAATTAATTGTCTGATTTATATAAATTATTTACATTTTTACTTTAGAATATCATAAAAGAGCAACCTGGCACGGCAAGATTACCAAATAATTGGCCTGTCGAGAGCAATATCAAATTCGATAATGTACTGCTACCAAATGGATTAGAAGCGGATGCAAACCAAGAGCCCATCAACTTTACAATTGCATCAGGAGAAAAAGTTGGTAAGTATCATGACAGTTTAATATGATAGACCAGTACTGTCTCAATAAAATTTTTAATGAATCTACAAATCGTCAGGCATCATTACTACCCTCGATTGTGGAGAATCGTTAGTATCAGCGCTGTACAAATTCACAGATGTACCAACAGGTAAAATATATATAGGAAATACCAACATCGCAGATGTGCCTTTGGAGAAATTAAGGCAGTGTATCAGTTATATACCCAGTAACCCACATCTCTTCGATGGAAGTATAAGGTAATGAAAAGTTGGTACTTTGCAGAATTGTCGATAATGGCATTATTATAGACACCTATATGTGTAACGAGTCATATTTCCAGGCATAATTTAGACCCCACTGGAAAGGTGACAGATAAAATACTCATGACTGTACTTCAGAGAGTATTTCTGTGGGAAAAGGTCTCAAAACTCTCAGACAAATTGGAAACCGATGCGCGCCACATATTCACAACCGGTGAAAAGAAATTAATGTTTCTTGCACGAGCCATTTTGAAGAAAACTAGCAAAGTAAATTGACACAAATAAATATAACAACTATTTGCATAATATAAATATAATTGAAATGATACTTGCAGATAATAATTATGGAGGAGTCGACCACAAATTTAGGACCTGACGAAGAGATTGTTGAAATAGTACTAAGAGACGTTTTTGGAGGATATACCATAATTGTGCTCTCTAACCAAAGAGTTCGGTACTGTGAAAGGACACTCATTCTTAATAATGGAAAGGTACATGCAATTAATATAGATAATAGATGAGTTACGCTTAAATGAAGTCCTTAAATTGTGATTTTAATTGTAGGTCAATGAAACTTTTAATAGAAAGTCATCCTTGTCGCAACATAGCATAGCTACATCTGAAGTGTTTATGTCAGTGCCTGTTAGAAACGTGTTTGAGACGAGCTTCTAAGGCAATCGGAAGCTGAAGAAGATAGTTTACTTATCCTTGTATATTCGGATGCTTTTGACAGTACAGTAAACAGTAAACGTCAAATGGAAAAAAATCGTAGACCTTGCAGTATCATTGGTTTGAATACGATAGATAGGACGCTACGAACAACCACGTTCTTTATAAAATTATCAGGAATAAGTTCATTTATAGACCAGTTTTTTCTAGACATAAGTACTGATGAAAAAAGGTTATACCGTAGGTTTCCTTTGTACTTTTTGTTTTTTTAAATATATGCAATTGCATAATAATTTATTATATTGTTCGTATATTTAATAATCATCCACGACTATATATATGTATAACGAGTTACTCCTTAGCCGTCTATTTGTAAAAAGTTTTTCATTAATCAATTTACATACACACACATGTGAATGTACGCTATTAAAATGTTGTCTATAATATTTAAATAATGTTATTTTTTACTACTTTGATTATTAACCTGTAACCTTTGACCAATCTGGTAGTTACAGCTGGAATTTGTGATTTTTGATATCACTTCGAATGCATAATAAAAAAAAAAAAAAAATAAAATGTCATTTAACATTTGCTCAATAGTTGCTCTACGTGTTAAGGCAGTATGTTTTACATTGGTACATTAAATATTGCCTAGACTCAAGTGGTAAAAAAATATTCGCTCATAAATTCTGACCATACCTTAGATTTGTTTCACTTCTCCACTGCAATGAGGGCAGCAGGCTATGTTGGGAATATTGAGTCTTGATGGAAGTAACATTTGGCCACCAACAGCAACTGCAGCACCCATTACTGCACTGCAAGCGGCGTCTTGTCTCCCAGACATCAAAAGATTTGGACTCATGAGCAGCTGGAACCAAATTCAAATGTGCGATAACATAAATACAATCGACTAAAAGATGTAGGATGGAATTAAAATGTAACTGACCTGCTCTGCATTTCTTTCGGCAAGAGTTTTCATATCCAGACCAGTGATATTAATTTCCTTGCGTAGGTGAACTTTATCCATTCCACTGAGAAGTTGTACCTTGAGTATTTCAGCAAGTTGACAACAGCCTTCTGTTAGGCCGATGATATTTGTACTGGGCAATTCGTGACGTTTATTAGATACAGTTGCTACAGAGTCGAAATTCTCCCTTAGAATACTTAGTATCCTGTGAAACGAATATAATTTATTAAAGAATAGATAACTTATACAAAGTTATTCAGTGCAAATATAACAACTCAAATTCGCCCATTCTCTAGAGTTTCTATGGTAGAATAAGTTTCTGTCGGTGGTCTAGAAATAGCTAGCAGATAAAAGTATACAACATACCTATAGGTTCTTAAAGATGTGTCCCTAACTTTACTACGTTCTTCCAGAAGACGTTTAATAGCTTCCTGAAGATCTGTCGTTCTTTGACAAAGAGCAGCTTTCCATCTAGCAAGTTCTTCTACCATTAAACTAAAAGGTATTAAAGAAATCTTTTATCAATAAAGTAATAAGATTACCATTACTTTTCAACGAGTGATCCCCAGTATTTTTTTAGTAATAGAGATCTATGAACGTTATAAAGACAACTCTCACCTACTAGCTAAAAATTTACTTCTCCACACCTCACACTGACCAGCTAACCATTCGGTTTGTTCCTGGTGAGTACTGAGATGTTGTGCAGAATTTAAAAGTGCTCTGGCCAATTGCAATTTATCTTCCGTGAGTAAATGAACCTTAGTTTCAAGATCCTCTCCAACAGCTGCTACTAGCAAATTTTTTAATTCCCCGTTTACCTGAACGATAATTTGCTTTAATTAGAAATTCTGTAGTGAATATCGTTGCCATAAAAACTATATTATACACACCTGAGCCTGAAATTTTAGTTGACTCTCCAATTGAGTATTTTCTTCCTTCAATTTTTGAATTTCAGTCTCATAAGCTTTTTTCTGTTGTATCCACTCATTGGAACACTTGTCATCTCGTTCTTCCTTTTCAACTTCTTTATTAAACTTGGCCCCTACTTCATCAGTTTTCAACATAGCCATTTGAGACACCATTACATTAATATCTAAATTATTCCTTGAAGACTTTCTTTGTTTTTTTTCATACGGAACAATTGGATTAACAGCAGCCTTGTAAGGTTCATAGGGAATGAACTTTGGTTCCTTGGATTTAAGTGAACTAAGAATATGTTTTTCTTTCTTGACTTGCATTACGCACTTTGGTGTAATATTAACTATGGTTCCAGTAGGAGCAACTGGAGGCGTAGAATTAAATTGTTTCAAATTCATAGGGTGATATATGAGTGTATCACCAAGACGAACTTTGGCTTGTTTAATTTCAACCTTGTCAGTCTCAACATTTTCCATACCATCTCCTTGCGTTCGTCCAGAACAACTCATCACTTGCGTGTCTAAAGGAGATTAATAAAACATATAAAACAATAGACAACAGACAAGCTATAACCTTGCAAAAACAAGCAACACGTAGAAATAAATAACGTACCTTTCGAATTAACACTTTTAGCACTGCTCTTTCTTGCATTTGAAAAAGTCGCTACACTTTCAGTACCATGAAGATCCAACAAGTAATCACCCATATTATCACTATGCGTATCGCAATTCATCGAATCTAATCCTCGTTCTTCTTGTCGGTCAGCTGTTCTCGAAACCCGTAGTAATCAGGGTACAGCAGCGTACAGGAAGTAATCGTGGTCAACCGTGAAACAAATCGAGTTACGCTGGAGCGCGTTCAATTTTTGTATGATTCTTGGCACGCGCTAGTTAGCAGCTTTGGTCTTTGAATAACTTAAACTTGCGTTGGGAATGGTTTGATTTTCGAAGATCCTACATAACGAGGTTATGCTGATACGTGAGGATAACGAAAGCTTGAAAAAGAAACGAGTGAACACCGCAAGCCCAATTGGACTTGGCCGTAAGCATGTTTTGTGATGGCGTCGAAGCCGTGCTCAGCGAGTGTCGTGTTTTCAAAATACGAAGGGACCATCGACGCGCGATCAAATGAAGATGAAACGATCGAAAATTGATATAATCAATGCGACTGTCGAATCTTATTTGAAGCGGCGTCGATATCAGGTAAATCGGCATCAAAGAATCCGTCGAAGATCAAAGCGCGGTATACATCGCCCTCCATCGTAGCACATAACCTTTGCTAATGTTTACTAATCGTACAGGACGGTGACGTATTTCGAAAATCTGAACGTACAGGTTGTCAGAGTAGCGAGGAAATGACACTGACTACAACTGTGGAGTGCAGTACGTCCCGTGACAATTCGATCGTCTTCAGTGCGATCATCAATGATGTTGCTGCCGCCGACCAAACGTATCAAAGGTAGTTCTCACTTGGTTCTATTTGTTTCCCTTTGGTTCTTCGCACTGATGTCAGGAGTTTAATCAATGTTCTCTATTTTTTTTACAGATTGAAAATGTGGATTAACAATATAGTCAATGATAAACTTAAACTGGAATTAAAGGGTCTCCTGTATCCAGTATTTTGTCATCTTTATTTGGAGATGCTACATGGTGGCAATAGGCAGGCTGCTGTCCAGTTTTTGAAGACACACCAGAGTGATTTTGTGTCAGAGACTGAAAGAGACTTTTTGGAGGAACTTTCCAGTGTGTTCTCCATTCAGGATATTGAGCTAAGACCTTTGGTCAATGCATTTCGAACCAGAAAGTACAAAGTGGATATGTCTGATGAGGCTCATATATGCCTTCAGAAATTTCTAGCCAAGCATGGGCACGTTATATTAATGCAGGTGGGTAATAGGCATGGAAGATTACATTGTATATTTCATGATAATCTTACAGTCTTTTTATTTTGAACTAGGTAATAAATACACATGTTACTATTATCAAAAAGATTGCCGATATACATCCAATGGATGAGGAAACAAGTGGAGAATGGGTTCAGAGGAACGAAGTGGGAATTAATGGTCATGTCGAACAACCTTCTGGCACTGGTGTAGACCGCGAAATGCGGGAACTCCAGGAAGCCATTCGATTAATTCGAAGCAGCGAGCATCATCCACTCAGAGTTTACACAATTAATAATTCTTTTGAAAAGTAATGAATTCCATTGAGAGATATTAAAGATATAATATTCATAGACTCATTATAATTACACTTGACTTTTATCTACAGCGCTAGTACTGCTGTAATTACACCTAATATGGATAGGTTAGCAGCAGCATTCTGCACCTCTGAAATTAGACTATGGGGCATAGGTGATAGAGTTCTCACTAGGCCAAGGTTTAAATTGCCCTCAGTTTCTCTTGCCTGTGATGTATTGTCAACCAGTAGACCTCCCGAAGACAATAATGATACGTAAGTTCTGCAATTAGTATTTTTCACTTTTATATATCTTTGACCAGACTGATTTTTTCATGTAAATTTTTATTTCTCTGCGTGATTAAAGCGATGAAGCAGGAGCCGTAGTTTTAAGAGGACACACTGACATTGTGCATGATTTGAGGTTTATACCTGAATCGGAAATTCTCGTTTCCGTATCTAGCGACAAAGATATGAGAGCATGGCGACTTAACGATTACTCTTGCGCAGCTGTTTACAAGTACGTAATTGAACAAGACACGATACGTTTTAATATAAATGTTTTTTATTATCTGCATCTTCTTGTACCTATTGGATTTGGATCTTTGCAGTGGCCATAATTATCCGATATGGTGTATGGATACTAGTGTCTTTAACTTATATATAGCGACCGGATCTCATGATCGAACCGCAAAATTGTGGTCATTAGATAGAACATTTCCACTTAGGATTTTTGCCGGACATTTTCTCGATGTCAATGTAAGTGAAAAATTCGTTCTCGATGTCCTGTTCCTCAGTCCTTGATTAATTGCAATGGATATTCTTACCCGTTCCTAGAGCGTAAGATTTCATCCGAATGCTCGTTATTTGGCTACTGGTTCTGCCGACAAGACTGTAAGACTTTGGAGTAAGGACGATGGTAGTCTGGTGAGAGTGTACGTTGGAGCTCAATCGACAATTTACAGTTTGGCGTTTAGTCCAGATGGGAAATATCTCGCTGCAGCAGGTAAGTCCAAAATCATCATATTGTAGCAGAATAAACTTCTTTACTTTTTTCATCATTGTACTGTTCAGGTGACGATAAATGCGTATCTGTTTGGGATTTGGCGACTAATGCTCTCTTAACCGAATTGAAAGGTCATCAGGAAACCATTATGAATTTGGATTGGAGTTCCGATGGTCAGTATATTGCAAGTGCTAGTATGGATGGAATTATTCGGCTTTGGTCCACTCAGGAGCACATCAACGTTGCCAACAGGTATATTAAATAAAATAAATACAGCTTTAGATCTATAATGTTCTTCGTTTCTTCTTTTGTTTAACGTTTGAACGATTTTCAGCGGAAGCGCAAACTCTCAAACTGAGGTACACAGTCCTCAAGTATACTCGACCAATTGCTCAAGTATCCTATCACTGCGATACTACCGAAAGAATAATTCACTCGTCTGTATCGGCACGGCGTAAATTTATTTAATATTTATAATTAAACCTTTGAGGAAGAAACGTTCATCTTTTCTTTGACCGCGTGTACGCGCTATAGTTTTTCTTTGTTTATTCAATTACTCATTTGCAACCTGTTACCGCCAGGGGCCAAGTTCTACTTTAAATCCATTAACGATATTACGCTAACATTCGATCCCTAGAAGTTTCAATTTCAAAAAGTTCAGCTCACTTTAAATCCAAACTACCATGCTGGCTGTGAAAACAAAAAACTCGTATTTTCTATTTCGTTTCTTAGATAGGAAAGTATTAGTAATGCTCACGCATATTCGAAATGGGAAATTATCGTTTCCCATCTTCGCGACTTTACGTATATTAGGTACATGTCACAAATGTTTGTTAATAATATGTCAGTTGAGATTTTTATATCGATCTAAAGAAAATGAAAATCATGCACGCAAAAGTGATATAAGACGCAGTAATGATGTGCATAATCTTTTTTTACACGGTGGATTTCAATCTTAGTTTTTCTTTCTCTGTGCTGAATGTTTTAATTAAATGAGAAAGACAAAAACGTAGCACGAGGTCATTACAGTATCTGGGTGTCTATCATATTGGTACAAAAATTTGTCTCAAGCCGCATCCTCAAATGCTTAAGTATCCATCTGAAATGCCAGCAGTGGTACTGGTTTAATATTATTATGGAAACCTTTTCAAGCATTACCAAAGTCGATATGAATGTATATCTGTAGTCTTACCAATCGATTGACAAAGGTACGAAGTTCAAGCAAAACTTACAAAGTTCTAAATACTTTCGGACCTCTCGGACATTTATTACATCGTGCGAGATTATTTACTGCAAAAAGGGATTGTGTCATACGAATTATTTAATACGATATAAATTAATTCCCGTGTACTATAATGTTTTCACGATACATACTAGAAGCACTAATTTTAAAAACGATCTGATTATATGAATGAATGGTGTATGGCCGCTTAAAACGTGGAATAGTTAATCGAGATCGTTAATGACGTTATTGGTCATCAGCAGTTCTAGGATTTGCTGATCCGGCTGTACTCATCATTAGTAAATTCGAGAACAGGCTACGTTAGAGACTGTAACGACTGGATTAGCAAGTACCAGGTCTGATAATCGCCATTACTAAACAGCTATTGTTAAGGGAGAACAAAGAATTTATCTCTTCTAGGCAAACAGAATTCTACAAGTATTTTCATACGATTCTACTAACCAGTATATCCCGCGTCGAACAACGAATACACGCGTTGGCAACAATTAGACGAACATTATTTACTAAGTGTGTACATTGTTACCTTTTTCATTTAAGTATTTCAGATGTTAAGAAATACGTATAATAAGCATTCACGGGCATGCGTACGGCGCATCAGCCGCAGATCAAGTAATAATTGTGAAAATTAGCGAGAGCGAGAGAGAGAGTAAGAGAAAGTCTTTAATCGACAATAGAACAAAAGAAAGGGATAAGAATGAAAGAATCTTTGCATAATTTTCGCCAAATGATATCTCTCGTACCGGACAGCTCTGTCACGATGCTTTACGCGTAAATCTTTTGTATCCAATAAAGACATAAAATAGTCTTCGGCAATGCGAATATAGTCACGCATTGCCGCCACTACCTCATGGCCTAAATAACATTTAAAAAATAGTAACGTTCTTCCAAACCAACATTTTTTCACAGCTTTCTTCACGATTCGCCAATACTCGCGAGACCGAGAACATAAACCGAAAGCAATAACAAATTAAAGGACGCTGCGTATTAAGTAAATACATTATTAACCTAAATTTATTAATTTCTGGCTATCCCAACTATTTGCTTACAGTTTTTTTTTTTTTATAAAGATGCGTTTCCATGCTTGTAACTCCAATTAGCCGTATACGTTACACCGTACGTTTTCATACCAAACTGTCGCAAGATTTAACATAAAATAGACATACTCTCGAACCGTATTGGGATTCAGGTCGTTATTGCACAAATGATTTGTGAATTCAATTTTTTGAAATTCCCGATAACAATCTGTATATAATAGTTGATTCCTGTAAAAGATATAAGAATAATATAATAAGCACTGCATACATTTGAGGAATTTGACACAAATAATGTTTTACCGTTAAAATATCAATTATTGTGTTACGTCGAGATTTATTCGTCGATGGTGACAAAACAATTAGACAAAAATTGGCGTATTTATAGTAATAATTAATATTCTTTTTCTCATATTTTTTCACTCTACTAACGACGTAGATTAAAGATGTAACATACTCCGGAGGGTCACTTTTGTAATATGATATTTCGCAATGTAACGAAGATTTGGTAATATGTCATTGAGCCACGACGTGTTCCAAGAACAGCATAAGAGAAATTGTATAAAATTGAATAACATGGCGATGAACTGGATATAAGGACTCGCGCATTGTCGAATATATACATACATATGTATCATATACCATTTAAACGTGTTTCTTTTATTTATTTTTAATAAAAATTCAAACTGTAACGTTGTATATCAGTTTACAATCACAGTTCGTTATAATTTACATTAACGAGCCATGTATAATTATGTATATTCACGCACTGTACATAAAATACAATTCTCTTTTTTATACTGCGATCGACTTATTTATATAATTTTAATCGCACAGATCAAATATCGAATGCGCCATGTGCACTCGTCTTGCAATTTTTTTTCTATTCCCATAAAGAAATCGTCATACGTAACGTGCTGATGTTATTTATTAACACGTGTGACTTACCAGGAACCTTTAATAACTTCAGAAACTATTATCTACAGTGGGCAAATGAAAAAAAGAGAACAAAAATATACGTCGAAAACGTGAAAACATCTATTATGAGACATTGTCTATACGATTAAACAAAAAGTTTAAGCGTGCGGTACAAAATATTTTTCAATGCATATATCTATATGATATTCTAATTTAGAGTCGGTCCAAAAGTTCGATAAACTTTTTGGACAATTCCTTTATGAAGTGACACGTGGCTCTGCATAAAATTACGGAAACATATGCTAAAGTAGAAAAATAAAACCAATTTCAGTACAAAACCATGCATAGGCATACTTTGCAACAAAAATTATATGCAGAGCCACGTGTGCCTTGGTAGACTTTATTGCTTTCGAAACGTCAAAAGAACACATGGAACTCGTGGACCGACTATATGTTTAACGAAAGGCCAGGATTCTTGAAAAGTTTTAGGAGATTTAATTTAATTGAAACGCTATGGCTTGACGTATACGTGATTGTTGGGAAAAAATCGTGGACAGATATGCGAGTTATTCGAATAGGAAATGATGAGCTAAAGTTTATTTTTGGTTACTTAGAAGAAACTTAACTGCGGTACGTTAAGCTTTAAAATATTTTTCATTACTCGCACCCGGATGTATGCACAGCAATAAACGTGCAAACGTCGACATGCATAGAATAACTGAGACATCAATTTTCTAAGGGAATACCATTTTATAATTAATTAAAGTACGTTAGGTTAAGATGAATTAGCTGAGTATTTTTTTTACAATAAATTCATTTCGATAAAATTGGATATAGTCGCAAACAGGATTTAAAAAATAAACAAAAAATCTCACTACTTAAGTATGTATTTTTGTGTGTATCTTTCTGCATATAAATTGTCATAATTCCATATTATTTGCCACAAAGGAGAACCACTCAATTCTTTTGAAACTTCGAGCAGCCAATGATCGAAGAGATCGATAATTATTTACCTAATACGTATAAAGACTAAAAATAATTCGAAATTCATTTCACGAATAAAATATTGTATTTAACCTGGTGAAAGTTTCGGATAGTACAATTTCTGTCTGTCTGAATCCATTTTATTTCGAGATAGGTAATCGCCGAACGAATCCGTGAATAATAAGGATCGTATCTGACTGAATCGACCTAATTCGAAATCGATACTCAGAAACATTGAAAGTTGCTCCGGGTGAGATTCGGATTCACTCGGGTTAGACGCACAGATGAAAAAGGTTTGACAGTTTATTTTGGATTGGTTTCGTATTCATTCGGATTGAACTTCGAGAGGATACTCGAATTAAGAAGGATGAACCTCGGAATCATTCAGATTGGATGCACCAATTGAAATAGTTTTTCCATATGTGCCACAGATTTATTCGGATTGAACTTGACGTTGAGGCACAGATTGAAAAGTATTAGAAACTTGCTTTAGTTTTGCTCGAATGACCTCGGATTGGGACGGAAACAGATTTCGGAATAGTTCGCAAAATTTCGGATCAATCCGGATTGAATTCCTATCCGAAACTTTTACTAAGGTATGTGAAGATAGTCAGGGATCACGAAATCGGATTTACACTCACTTAGGGGACTCTGATATTATAAACTGTTATATAGGATGGCCCCCCAAGTAGAGTAGATAAATACGAACAAAACGTACTAAATAAAATAAATGAAGTTGGACTGAAGTTTCAAATATTTTTGAAAAGCTGGATAATTAAAGAAATGAACTAGTAACGCATGCGAAATGCAATTAAGGTATTCCGAGTATAGAACGATAATCTTTAGAAATTCTTAATTTTTCGCTATTACATCAATTTCATCGTGTAGTATCGTGTTAAAACAACTTTAGCCTCAATTCACGGACTTCTTAATGATTGTCACTTCAAAAAAAATGAAATATTAAAAAAAAAAAATTTCGCAAGACAATACTATCTACAATACTACAATCTACAATCATGATGGTTTCAGCGGAGAGATAGCTGACAACGCTGTACATACATACATCGACAGCTGTGCTATCACCGTCACCAGAAATTCGATTTTTTGGAGAAAAAAAAAATTGGAAAATTATTTACAATTTACAAATTCCGCAAGCTTTATGCACCACAAAGTTTAATAAAAACCTTTTAAAATCGTTTCACGGCAGTACAGCTTTGTATGTTCGAGAATATTCGGGACCCCGCTTAAGCACAAACAAAAAACGCACTTTCGCACTCGGAATACCTTAAAAGACGTGTAATTTAAGTCTTCAAGCCCACCTTAACTTTACGTGGAAGTAGCAAAAGGAACCCCTAGCAAGTAGGAAAGGAAAAATATTTGTTCGAAAGTCCTAAATTTTGTTATAATTATAAATATATACAGTACGTGCTATCATCGGTTAATTTCAAATTGATCTGCGACAAAAAAAGATGTTTCACTTTTTCTTTCAAATTTGGTCTCGCGAGTTAAACCAATAAAGTATGTCGTCAAAGACGGCAATGTTTGGTATCATTCAAGAATTAAAGTAATATCATCATCGACATACTAGTATTGTTCTAAATTTTTTTAATTTTCATAATCCTTATATGGAGTTCCACAATTCTTCTTTTTCATTTTTCTTTTTTCTTTGGCAAAGTGCCAGCCGCTCTACATTTACTTAATTTATTATGACCATGCAGTGTATCATTCTAAAAATTAATTGATAAGTATGCATAAATTATGAAGTTAGATAATAGCCACGAGGTGCACACGTCATTCACTTTCGAATTGAAAGATTAAATATTTTAAAGAACGACGCTTTTCTTACGTTGTCAACAGTCAATAAAACGAATATCAGGAAACAAATGCCGTCACACATTGATTATGAATATGATAACGCATTTAAGAATTCAAGACGAAAAAACTGATCATGCAAGGAATGAATCTGTTCCATATAATGACTGTCTTGGATACGTATTTTAAATTGATGAAAACACTTGTGATTACGAAACCTCGTTACTTCATACAATTATATTTTATACACGCCAATATACTTCTAAACTGCCTTCGACGTAATAACTTTGCAGGCAACAAATATTGGGATACAATACATAATCATCAATGGGTTGTTTGCATAAAAACATACAAAAAAGAATCAAAAAATTCTGTTCGCGGACGAAAACATCATCACGATTGGAAATATACAGACTGCACTGTCAATGCGGCCGTAATTCTAGCCATACAATTAATTAGGACAAAATGCCAACAGCGAACAAACCAACGTGTATAAATTAGCTCCTGATTGTAAACGAACTGAATGATCCTACCGGTAAGTTATTTAAACTATCGTTTATATCGACCCTTTATTAATTGTAACGCCTTTGCCATTAGCGGAGCCTTAGTTTTCTTCAACACACCGGATGCTAAAAAAAAAATAGTAACAATATTGATGAAGTGCACACGCAGTAGAAATGCCGATATATTTTCTAATATTTGTTTATAGTAAATTAATCTCATGGCGATAGATATTATCGAGCAAATTTTTAATAAAAAGAGGTCTATCTTTCGTGTAATCAAGATCAAGCGTCTCGCTCGTGCCCACTGTGCTCGGTAGCTGCCAGACACAAGGTACCACAAAGCTGACCCTCTTTTTACTAGTAACTCCACGATGCAGATACTTACATGATGTTTTTGATCGTGGCATTGGCGGCGGTGGAACAGATATATTCGTGGCAGAGTTACTCCCCCCACCAGCAATAAGTTTTTTCTTCAAATCCGACGTAGAACTTGGTGTCGCTGTCGCTGTTCCGTACTTGGCTTGCTTTCTCAGTACGTGTCGCGGAGGTTTCACAACGTTATCCACATAGGCGAGTTTGGCAGACCTCACAGGAAGCGATTTATCTATCGACTGTTTTATATTTGCCGTGAGGGCCTTTAGTTTTGCTTCTCTTTCATCTAAGCAACGCTAGCAGAGCAATTGTAGTGTTAGAAAATTATATCAAACGTTGTAAAAATAATACTATGTTACTGTCTCGCAATACCATATACATCTCGCGCCAGGTTTCCATTTCTTCTCGCTGTTTACATCGAAACTCACGACTACAATGGAACTGCCACAATGGATCCGTATCCTCAATCAAATATGGATTATGATGTTCCAGCATGAATAGTTGGTCGGCAGTAGCCCGCTCTAAGACTGGTTTAATAATATCGTAGGGTACGCCGCCAGTAAATTCGAGTGCTGAAAGAGAAACAAACAAGTGTAAACATACACGTTTAAACATAGGATAATCTTGTTAATTCGTTATATAATAAAGACCAATATTCACCTTCAATGTTTTCTATCAAAATTCTAATACACATTTCGTAGAGCGACGGTACGTTTGTATATGTTGACTTATTTCCAGAATAAACTTTTGTTCTAAAAATCGAATGTGGTTAAGAACGAAGAAGAGACATAATTACTTGTAGCTGCTATTTTTTTAACTTACCTCTGATTCTTAGCATATATCACTTCACTGAGTGCTCTGTCCTCCTCTTGTTTTCGATGAATTGGATTTACGTAGGGCAGTGGTTTATAATTCGGGTTAATTTCAGGTAAGGTAGAAGCTAAATCCACGCTTAGCGGTTCCAGCTTTACATTCGGTGCTAGTAATGACGGTTGCTGTAATTTAAAGTACACACGTGTTTCATTTGATTTGTTTATACGTTTAATTATAACATATTAGTGGTTAGTTAAATGTCGAAAGAGTTTACATGTGGATCAACGACGCAAGGAGCCTCAGTCTTGATGTTCATAGAAGGTATGTTGGTTACTGAGGATGATGTGCTTGGTTCGGTTTTAATGACTTTTGTTGGTGACAAGTTTGGAGAGTTATTGTTACGTTTTCGCGATGGCAGAGGCATCGTACACATTCCCAAAGCCTCTGCAAAACTCGCACCTGTCCAAGAAAATAGTTGTTTTATGAGAAGATCCGATATATATAGAATATAGAAGTTGAATAAGCTATTCTACTGCTACGATACTCACCAGAATTGCAGTCTATCCCTTCGTCTCCATTAATTTCTTGTTTCACCTTTTTTTTCTCCTTAGGTTCTTTGAAGTTGACCTTGACATCTTTTGGATCCTTTCCGTGCTTCGACTCCTTCTTACTTTTATGCTTTTCTTTATGCTTGTCTTCCTTGTCTTTCTCCTTATCTTTAATTTTATCCTTACTGCTAGAGGAACTAGGATGATTCTTTGACTTAGAAATTTCCTTGCTGGAACGATAACTCTCGTCTTTTCGTTTCTCGCTCTTTCTGTGATCATCGAGTGTATTATTTTTCTTTTTGTCTTTGTCCTCGTCACGCTTTGACTTTTCGCTCAGGCTCGAGGATCTTGACTTGCTAGAACTATCCCTGCCTTTTTCCTTTGAGCTTTTTCTTTCACTCCTTTCTTCACTTTTCTCAGCAAGTTCTCTATTTTTTATTGGAGGAGATGGAGGCTCTTGTTTGATTTCTGCATTTGGCATTTCCTCCTCTTCGGAATTGGACTCGTCCGATAGAGATGGTAATATATCATTCCCATTATCTTCGACAGGCGACAAAGGAGTCTCGAGGTCTGCTATTTCGGTTTCTGATGCTTTCCTTTTTTTGCTACTTTCCCTTTCACTGGAGGAACTGTCCAATCTTCTTTTTCTGTGAACATCTTCATTTTTCGAAGAAACACTGCTGTTTGATACTTTTACTACATCCCTTCCTAACTCGTCCGATCTCGATCTATGCTTTTCGTTTTTTGAGTCCCTAGATTTTTTTGATTTTTTTTCACTTCTTGACTCATATTTATGTTCACGTTTTTCTTTATCAACCTTTGAATGCTTGTGCCTATCATTTCCACTACTGCTATGAGATTTATCCTTAGTTTTCGAACTATCCATTGACGAATTCTTTGAACTCTCTTTCGATGATTTGTTTCTGTCCAATTTATTGGTATGCCTTTGTTTTGTTTCATGACTGCTGTGTCTGCAATGAAAACATTGTTTGTCCTTAAATCACTGAGAAACAAAAAACAAGCACAATGATTCAGTGGTATTAATTACCCCAATTCTTTCGCGTCATCTGCATCTATCTTTGAAGAGTTTGAATTTTCATCATTGTCTTCTGGGGGATCTAGGGCGCATCCCTCATCTTCATAATCACCATCACTGGATTCTTCATCTGCTACCATTGTCTTCCATTTAGCTACTAAAGCCTTGGCTGCCTCTCCCACATCCCCATCATACTTTCGCAATGCATTCACTGTACGCCCCACACCAGTCTCTTGTAGATGTTGAACCGTTACAGGCAACGAATACAGCTTTGAGATGCAGTGCATCATCTGCCAATTTCAGTCAAGACAATATGTAAAATAAACTGCAGATTAGACAATATATAAAATCTTTATCGAGTGCTATTAAAAATACTACACTTTGGGATATACCAAAAATATCTCAATTACTAGTTCATACTTGGGAATAATTAAAATAACATGCTAAAATATAAATGTTTTTATTGGATCAAAATTATAGTCAAACCAAAAGCTTGAAATAAAAAACATTCAACCTCATATACTAATAAATAAATATCAACATCCAGAAAATTATTAATGAATCACAGCATCAAACATTCATACCGTAACAGATGGCCAACAATATAATTATAAGAAAATAGTTCTCTGAAAAAGTTGCAGATTATATCAAGAAATAAAAGTATGTTTCCTTTGAATAGCACAGGTATTAAATATTAATATAGGGCTACAATCAGTGACACTGACAAGTTACATCATTTAGTCACTAAAGCAAGCCATAGGTTATGTTCATCTAGCATTTACGAGCGGATTTCTCTCTGTCAAAATTATACCAGTTTGGTACATTAATATTTTCAAAAATTGCCGAAGCATTTACACACCCTTTCTACGTTGTCCGAGCATTTCACGATATTTCGCTGATAATGCTGAATTTTATCCACAACGGACATGTTGCTAATGCCAGCTGTGAGACTACTGAAGTCAACAACAGAAGTAACCCCCTTCAGAGTGGGGACAAGCCTTTTGTCAATTAACGGAACTTTGTATAGATTTTTTCAGTCAAACTCTATATAAAATCATCACGTTAACAGTAAATCAGTCGTCCCATTTATTAGGGGTGGTTTGCGCACACCTGCTCGTCTGGAAAGGGAAATCCTAACTCGTAGGAGGGATCCGGTTTGACCGGTAAATATTCCCAGCTTGGTTATCGAGGTTCTCGCAAAGAGGAAGATTTTTTAAAAATATTTGTAATGCCTTCTCACCAGCGGCACCTTTCTAATTTTTTAAGTAAGACCGCTTATGATTAACGCATTTCACTATATTACTACTGTGCATGTAGAATAAATGGCAAATAATAAAATAACAAGTATTAATCGTAAGAGCACGTGTGACGAGTGCCAACTACTTAGGGACATTTTTATTATTCCCACAGCTCATATGTTAAGTAAACAATCATTTTGTCTATTTTAAATCATTCTACCTGAAGTGTACGTTAATGCAGAATTTAATGCAGTGTCAATTATAAATCCGATGAAAATAGATAATGCTAAAGCAACAGTTAAACTAATTTTCGTATTGGCATCAATGATAAGATCCATAATTTTTGGTGATATTAAAGAATATTGACACTATCTATAGTTCGTCATCTATTAAAAAATCGCATCCATTTCTGAATATAGCTTTGCATACAAACCTCTAAATTAAATTTAACTTGTATCAGTACATATCAAAAGACTCGGTTGTATCTCGCGCCAAATACAGGTTCAGTCAGCAGCCGACCGAACTCTTTAACCAAAGCAACTTGTAGTATACGTATAATATAGGCAAATAGGCAATGGAATACGGTGGTTAGACGGCGGAGGTTGTTTTATTCGATATATCTCTTTATATCTGCTCTGAAACTAATATTTAATGAATGGTTACACATCGGAACAATTTAGTAAACATATTCAACATATATAACATAATGTGTGTACCAATATACAATGCTTGGGACAACACTTGCTACACTTGAAAGACATTAATCACTTTACGTTTTATAAATTATTAAATAGCAATTAAATCACACTTGAATATAAGCGATAGTAATATCATAAAAGAGTAATGAAGACATCAAAGGAAATTATGCAAATATAATTAAAATGACAAGCTAATGCCAGATCGTATAAGAAGTAGATATCTAGAGACTTATGTATTTGGCATTATAATATGATTTCAATACTTTTTATATGTCGAACAATCATGTAAGATATAAATGTATATATGTATATTTTTGAGAATAGGAAATTCACAACAATCCTGTACTTGACGAATTTTTTACACGTGTTTTTCAGGGAATATACATTTACTGAAATACATGAGTCCAATTTACAGCATACGCTGTGAACCGATAAATAGTCTAGATTAAACAAAGATAATTCTATGATTTATAATCCTTTTTTACACCTATAGGATTTTTATGAAAACAAAGTAATAATTATTATACGTAAAGATTATTTAAACACATGAAGAATTATAAGAAACATCAGATCTGACGGCATTGAATTCTAGTATTTTATATTTTCCTTCTAGTACCTTTCCCCTATGTCAACTTATTCCAATTCGTAAATTCTGCTGTAATCACTAAATCGATTGGTCTATAGTTTAAAAATTCTTACGTTTCAGCTAGGGACTTTCTAAGCATGCAATTGGTAGCTCAATAACGTGGCCTATTTATAAAGGAGCCAGTGTGCCGACGTACGGAGAACGCAGGCTGCTTTCGATCGGTGTTGGTGTACAGTGTCGTAGTTGGGCGAACAAAAAACAGACAGGGTTGAGCACGTTGTATTCCGGGAGTTAGATTGTTGGTTTGGTTGCGTAGTCTTAATTGGTGCAAGATGTTCCATCTGAAAACTTTAGCCAAGTCGTCGGCTGCGTTGAAGCAAGGTGTAGACGTCCAGGGTGCCTTGGCTCGTGCAGTACCAGCCGCAATTCAAGCTCGTAATTTCGCCGATCATCAAATACCGGACAGGTTGAAAGATGTGCCTACCGCGCCAAATCCAAAATTCTTCGACATGGTTGAGTATTTCTTTCATCGCGCTTGTCAGATCGTCGAGGATAAGCTAGTCGAGGATATTGGAAAAGGATCAAAGCTTAGCGTCGAGGATCGCAAGAAAAAGGTCAAGGGTATCCTTATGCTTATGCAGCCCTGCGATCACATCTTGGAAACATCCTTCCCGCTTAGACGTGATTCTGGCGACTATGAGATGATCACTGGCTATCGTGCTCAGCATTCCACTCATCGAACACCTTGCAAGGGAGGTCAGTCGCTACTCAGTTATTTTTGTAAAACTGCAGAATGCTCTTTGAAGAACTACATGTACAAAAACTAAACAATTCACAGTTAACTTTAAGAAAGAGTTGTATTCTGGAGTTTAGCCGTTATTTTCATAGCAGAATAGAACGAAATCAAATTTGAAATGGAGTAGCGATCGGTTTTTGTTTGTCAGAAAGGAAATTCTACCCAGTTTATTGACTTTCATCCAATATTTAAACAAGTACAACATTCAAATTACCGCAGATGTTTTAAATTTCTAAAAAGTGTTTGCGAATATCAAATTACAAGATTCAACCAAAAAATGCATGTATGCTAGAGATTAAAATATTCTCAAGCAGCTTAATAAATTATTTATTTTAACAGATATGGGTAGCAACACTTATTTCTGTAAAATTGAATGCGTTGTAATATAAGATTGCGAGTAAAAAAACCGATTGAATGTATTAAATTTGAACTCTGATGAATCATCTTACATAAAGAACCATACCTTACGGCAGTAAATCGCGAGGAAAAAGTTGGATAAAATAAACTTTGAAAAATGGAGTTTCGCTGTATATCATCATATCATCAATACCATACAGTACCATAACGCCCCAGAAATATACTAATTCATACATTAAATATGACTATCAATGTTCGTTGATATGTGAATTATTGCTATGATCCTCTTGTGTTTTCACACTCATACAATTCGGTGATTAATTCTCAGATTTCAGGCTTTTCGTACCCGAAACTGAAATTTTATTTTTCTCCGTTTAGCTAAAATGATTTCGAGCCATATTTCGGTGGTAGCAACTAATCCAAGATAAAGTTCTAAATTTTTACTATATATTATACAATAACTAAATTTTCGTCTATGCAAAAATTGAAGATACTTTACTGTATAATTCTTAAGATCAGAAATTCAAAAAACATGTCAATTTCAACTATATAAAATAAAATTCAATAACTTTATTTTCGTTCTGTAGAGTGTAATGATTCTTGTCTCAAATGTCAGGTTATCTAATGTTTTTCACTCACTTATTATTGAACCAAAAGTCTCGGCATTTTTTTATTGTCGTTTAACCCGTGATTCCCTATTACTATTATGATTATCATCACCGGGCCGCTTTCATAGCAGATGTAAGAGACATAGCAACGCCACATATTGTACCCCCACCCACGACTGTCTTCGCTATTAGTCGTCGCCGTGATTGTTAAAATAACGGATCACGAATGACAGAATGAAATGACAGAACGGCGCTGGTCCAAGTGATGCGATCGGCTGAAATGAAATAGTATATACATAAGTACTACTATTTCGTTTCAGCAACAGAACTGTGCTGCTACTATTATTTCTTAATCAGGCATTGATCGGGTGCTATTCCGGGTATAGTCATAGTCTAAACATATTTTTCCGTGGTACAGCCTAATCGGGAAATCCTTTTCAAGAAGCCATATTTCCTCATTGGATTTAGGATAATGTTAACTACAATGACCCTGATCAAATTTTAAAGATATTCATAATTAGTGTAGAGGGCGCACTGATCGTCGAACGTTACAGTATACGATGCACTGAATTACAGTCAGATGGCACTGTGCAGTCAACTATGTATTTTTGGCGTGTGTCAACCATTAATTGTGCAAGATGAATTTTATTATGGAAAGGCAATAAATTGATATGTAAACTCAAGTGCGAAAATACCAAAAACTAAAGAGTGTATTACGTGAAGAAGATAGATAGTCATTAAAAATGTAAGGCCTACGAAACTGTTCGGAAGGTATGCAATTCATGTTTGACAGGCCGAAGGTCCCTGCATGTTCGGTGATTTGTGCAATGACCAATTTCTTCAATCATTTCATGCCTAACAAGTATCAATTGAGAGTGAATATAAGTTTTCATGTGCCAGTGAACATTTAACCAGATAAATTAGTAGCAGTGCAAATTCTGAAAGCTACGTGGAAAATAAAAATGTTACAAACCAGATGAGGCGCTAGTCTGCTTTCCCATCGGTGGTCTCTATAGGGCACTAAGAAAATTTTATCGGGCCCTGCTTTCTGTCCTATTTATATTTCTACCAGAGTTATCTGTCTCAAAAGTTTTGTTTATTTTTTTACGTTTGTTTCACAGTTTTTGATAACAAATGATGCTAGTGATACCAAATGCCGACACTCGTGTGAAATTGCCGCGCTTTTCCCCGAGCTGATTCCTGCCCGCAGGGTTAATATTACAAACTCACTAGGCTAGAAATCTTTTTGTCAGGTAGAGACACTTGAGAAACATATTTTCTTTGTCTGGTTTAGAAAGACTCGAAGACCATTCTTTGGACATTTAATTGTATCAAGGTCGACTCTTTTTTATCAGCTAGCCGGCTTCGCATTGGTCTCGTAAGAATTCGTTGATTTCTGATTTCAAACTGTAGGATATTGTCTGAAAAACCTTTTCGTTTCGTCGGCTGTGAGACGAATTCCATGATTGACATGGAGTAGATTATCACGAAATGCGTATTTCCAGCGTAAAGGTTAAAAATTTCCTGTGACAATCCTTAACGGTCATATTTCAGTAAAATTTTCATAAGGATCACACGTTACGTTGGAGTCAGTGAAAGACCACGTAACCGTTAATGGTTAAACGTATAGCACACGTTATACGCGGAAAGATTCCTTTATGACAGTTGACGACGTGTCAAATCCATTTATTTTGGGAGTACTCTACACGTATTTTCATCGTTGTGGCGATCTCTGCAGTAAATTGAAAACCTCAAATAGCAAAATGTGATCAAAGAAAAACGGAAACTGCTAAAATTTCGGCAAATTGCCGTATATTCGTCTACAACTTACAGTAGTAGAGAACACGTTTCTGATACGTTACTGAAGAAGATTGAAAGCAACAACTGTTTTATCAAACGTTTACGGCATCACCAGTCGGCAAACAATTTTTCTGTTTATCGCTTCATTATTGTGGTTACGTGGTGCATCGATATGCAAACGCGGACGCAACTTGTAAACATTTCCCCGATAAACTTACTTACGGTTGCTGGCCAATTTGTGGCCTTTTTCTATCTGGGCCAGTGTTAGCTGGCCGCTCTGATTCCCAAACTGTTAAAAATAGTGTTGAACACGTAGCTCCGCGTGACGATGAAAAATCGAGTTGAACGAATCTTCGCCTTTCTCATATCCCATTGTCAAAGGTTCTATGCAGAAATGCTTGAATGAGGTAGCAGTCAGTGTGTAGCTAAGTGCTCTAAATTCATAGAGAAATAGGTACCGAGCATTTGGCTCGCTATACAGCGATAGTAAAAACGTAACTCTTTTTTGCAAAAAGTACAATCATTAATCAATATAATTTTCATGAATAAATACGAATAAAGAAATTTTTGGCAATATTCCATTTTAAATGAGTATGTTATTTGGAGTATCGTCAGTCTACAGAAGAGAATACAAATTTATAAATAACAAGAAACGAACGGCGTATAAATACGAGGCTATACAATTCGCCCAGGTAATAAGGTATATATATATATATATATCCGATAACGGAACAAGTATTGTTATTGAAAAACTTACATATGCAATTTACTTCTCATCATTCGTAAGATTCTCTTTATAGTATCCAGACACTTATTAACATTTTTAATATCTGCCAATAATGTTTTTGACTCTCGTTGTACTTGTCACTGATAGATCGAGCCTTTCGATTTGTTCGTCGACACTGGTGGAGCCTGCACATCAGTGAAGCATTCATCGCGCTAGTAAAATTGAGGTCGCTCGCTATATTATTATTTCCTTGCAGCAAAACAGCAGAGTGCGCTAACTACGGGAGACTGAAAATATCAGCTTTTGTCTGTATTTCGAAAAAGCTAGTTACGTTACACGAAATCTCGAAATCGTAATTTAAAAATTAATCTTCGTCAAGCTGACTACTAGGGCTTAATTATAACGCACGTGCACCCTGTCTTTCTTTTACTAGTTGACACAAATTTCTGTGCTTTGCTGCTACTTCTGGCTTGAAAATTACTATGTATTCTCAACTGTTCTGTTCTGCGTTCCTCGTACTTTTTACGGCTTCGTAAGTTTTTGGGGATATCACCTCAATCCGGAAGTGGCAAGACAATTATTTTATAATATATAAATTTAAAAGAATTTTTATATTTTTCTACACTTCATTCGCGTAAACATCGCCTGATACTGGTGTACGAATTTAAGCCTACCTTCCGTACGCAGTCAGACTTTATTTTCTATTTTTACATTTATTCTCGTCTTTCTATGGTGGCGTCACTTATTAGTACCTCAATCCGGAAGTGGCAAGACAATTATTTTATAATATATAAATTCAAAAGAATTTTTATATTTTTCTACACTTCATTCGCGTAAACATCGCCTGATACTGGTGTAAGAATTTAAGCCTACCTTCCGTACGCAGTCAGGCTTTATTTTCTATTTTTACATTTATTCTCGTCTTTTTATGGTGGCATCACTTATTAGTGTACATGCTAATGTTTCGATTACGTCACTTACGAAGGCTGTCACACGATTCTCTAATGTACGCTGATTAAGCAAACCGCGTTATCATTGGTTCTCACCCAAAACACATGATACAGAAAACACGCAATGACACACGACTGGTACATCTTGACTATGCGTGGAGTATTTTGCACTTGAAAAAAAGAATTATTCACTTTTAAAATAAATTCAATTCGACTTGTTTTTAATTTTATTAGAATTGTACGTTAAAATTAAATACCTGGTCAAGTTACGTTATTCGTTTAATTGCTCTTACGAGAATTGCGCAATAGTTGAAAATTTCAAAAACTCACGTACCATCCTCCTTTTCGTTAATCGTTAACGAAATGTCTCTCATTGTGCCATAGCGACAAATAATTACTACGCTCATAATCATCACAGCAGTAACAAAGACTCAGCCAAGTTTAGTAAATGGGTGCGAACGTAGCTGATATTCGGCATTACGTAACCTTAAAGATTGAAAAGTACTAGATTACAAACACGTGCCGGTCGCTCTCGATAAACAAATCAATTAACAATGCTTTGTTCGAATACGAGGTAAGAGCGAGGAAGATCAATGTTTTTCTTTAATTTTTATTACAATAAACTCATCCTCGACTTGCATCAGCTGTCAAATGATAATTTCACGATGAAAAGTACTCGTGAGAATATTGGTCCGGCCTATTATTTAGATTTATTATTTCGAACGGTCAAGTGTACAAGAATGAATGATAGATTCAAAATGGTCGAATTCTCAGTTTACCGCGCTGGTACAATGTAGGGCATATGGCATGAGGTATGGACCAAGTACTCATAGGTATCCGATTGGTCTCATTATAAATAGATAGGGGCTCGTCCGCAGGCGATTCTCTTTTTTTAGTCCCGTAAACAGGTCCCCGAACAAACTCGTGACACTGTGTTACGCATCGCTCTTATGTATCTTGTGATGTAACGCGACGTGCCAGCTGTTTGCCACTATCACTGAGGCATCGAGTTCTTTAGATGGGAGATAATCGCATACGGATTGATTACACGAGTCTGTTTTTTTTCAAGATTTGCGTTTAAAGTCTCTTTTTCCTGCGTTGCCAGTTTTCTTTGCACTTGGGTGTAAGGGATGTCGGATAATTATTACGGATGCAATTAACTATTGAGGAGTCGCGATACCGAGCTGTCTGCTGGGTTCGTGTCAAGCTTGCCAACAAATTCATAGAGTCTCTATGATATTAATAGTATCTATCTAAGATTTAAAAATAGAATACATCTGAGTTTTAAAGAGTTAATTTTCAGAGATAACGTAACAATAATGAAAGATAGCATCTTAGGCGACAAGACGTTGAAAAATTACTTTTCTTTCGGTATTCGAGTACTTTATTTATTCCGACTATTAATCGCCAGTCGGTTTAATTAAAATTATCAATAATGTACATTAGAGATTGTCGTAGTCCGATTAGACTTTTTAAGTGTATAGTAATACCAGATTGAGTGTAATTTGTGTCTTAAGACTGTTTTATATATGTACAGCGACGCTTGTCGAGATAATGATAACTTCGCGGGGTATCGTTATCGTGTTTTAAAATGACAAGACTTATTAATTTTGTAATAGCTCATGGGATCTTTGGTGACTGATAAATTTATTTTCTTATTATTCAAAGATCAGGTATTGGCAATCAGGGTGTCAAAATGTAGAGTTCCAAACTTTTCGGAGGTGTTCGTTTTTCGGTAATGCACCCTGATTCAATGTTATATTTTAAATATCTAATCTTGGCTCATACTTCTGGTACTTGCAAAAGTTTGACGTATACGGGATATGTCAATATACTTGGAAAATATGAATTTTTCGAATTAGCGTAGTGTAACATGACCATATGGCTGGCAGATGCGAAATTTAATTGAAAAAAATAATAATTAGAACCTACCAATTTGCACCTGTTGGTGCAGTACTGTGGATAAACAGATTTACTTGACACTGTACGTAGTCAATATGGTTGGCCTTAAGTAATAAAGAGCGTAAACTACTTTATTTAAACGTTTTACTATTTATAAAATCTGTTTGCCATTAATTTTGTACTCTTAATATGCATATGACGGACTTAGGCAATAAAGGTTATTAAATAATAATTGAAGGCCGATTTTGGATAATTTCTAACTCTTTTCAATGTTTCTTCTCGTTCATTAGGTATCCGTTTTTCAATGGATGTTTGCCGGGACGAGGTAAAAGCCCTGTCTGCTCTGATGACGTTCAAATGTGCCTGCGTGGATGTACCGTTTGGTGGCGCTAAGGCTGGTATCAAGATCAACCCCAAGGCTTACTCCGAGCATGAGCTGGAAAAAATCACCAGAAGATTCACCTTGGAGTTGGCCAAGAAGGGATTCATTGGTAGAAGAGATAATATGAAACTTGTTTATATATTTTATGAATAAATTGTACATTATATTATTATTACCAGGACCTGGTGTTGATGTACCTGCACCTGATATGGGCACTGGAGAACGTGAAATGTCCTGGATTGCTGACACCTATGCCAAGACAATTGGACACTTGGATATCAATTCCCATGCTTGCGTTACTGGTAAACCAATCAATCAGGGTGGAATTCATGGAAGAATCTCTGCAACTGGACGTGGTGTCTTCCACGGTCTTGAAAATTTCATTAACGAAGCTAATTATATGAGTATGATTGGTAAGTAATGGCAATCGATGAAAATATTTATAATTTGCTTTATTTAAAAACTTCATTATAATTTATTAGGTACTACACCTGGATGGGGAGGCAAGACATTCATTGTCCAAGGTTTTGGTAACGTGGGTCTTCATTCTATGCGCTACTTGCATCGTGCTGGAGCAGTCTGCATTGGAGTAATCGAACACGACGGTTCTATCTTCAATCCTGAGGGCATTGACCCCAAGGTAGGCATCAAAGGAGTAACTTCCAACAGTGCTAGTTACTTTTAATACTTTAGTACCGTACTTCAGAACTGTGTACTGAAGAACACTTATACATATAGAACTATATCCTTACACAATTTGGGTTTTTATTTGTTACAGCAACTGGAAGATTATCGTATCGAAACTGGTAGCATTGTTGGCTTCCCTGGTGCGAAACCTTACGAAGGCGAAAACCTTATGTACGAACCCTGCGACATCTTCATTCCCGCTGCAATTGAAAAAGTTATTACAAAGGACAACGCTGGACGTATCCAAGCTAAGATCGTCGCCGAAGCTGCTAACGGACCCACCACGCCCGCTGCTGACCAAATTCTCATTGAGAGGAACATCCTTGTTATTCCCGACTTGTATATTAACGCTGGTGGTGTAACCGTATCATTCTTTGAATGGTTGAAGAATCTGAACCACGTATCTTACGGTCGACTCACCTTCAAGTACGAACGAGAATCCAACTATCATCTACTCGGTAAGTTCTTTATTCTTCGTTTATATTCTGTTGATAGCAACGTAGTCCTTTTTCTCTTTCACTCCTTGCCAAAACCTCTTACTGTTTTCCTCATTCTTCTTATCGCAGAATCCGTGCAGCAGTCGCTTGAACGAGGTTTGGACCTGTTACTGACGAATTTAGATCCCGATTAATCCAACATTGTTCAGTGACCTTTTAAATCTTTCACTGTGGTTTATTAATCTGTTAACAGAATCGGTCCAGGAGTCTCTTGAACGCAGGTTTGGACGCGTTGGCGGTCGCATCCCCGTTACACCTTCAGAAGCCTTCCAGAAACGTATTTCCGGTGCTTCCGAAAAGGACATCGTCCATTCCGGTCTGGACTACACCATGGAACGGTCTGCCAGGGTCAGTAAACTTTATTGATTAGGCTTATCACAAGTTTTCGTGTTGAGAGAATCAAGGTATTTAAATATCATGTTTCCTCTCAGGCCATTATGAAGACTGCGATGAAATTCAATCTCGGTCTTGACCTGAGGACAGCTGCTTACGCGAACTCTATTGAGAAAATCTTCACCACTTACTCCGAGGCTGGTCTCGCTTTCTAAGAACACTAGTCATCCGATAAAACGACAAGTTAATAAACTGGAAAAGCAATGAGCTTGTTAAGCTATGCCGATGATCAACGGCGTGGGTATTCAGTATTTCGATAATCTTTCTCCATTGGCAATTTTCACTACTGCCGATAAAAACTCCTTTACAGTGTTAAGAAATGATCTAAACGTCTCAGATCGTTGACGTCACTTCTCCTTACTCATACTTCCTTTGCCTTTTCCGGGGAAGGTGTTCACAAGATATTCGCGAGATACACCTAATGCACGACAACGTATTTAACGTCGGGAACAGTACCATCATACGTTTTCTCTAAAACTAATCATGTGAGAGATGCGATGAAGACGCAGGACGTTAAATATTTATATATTTCACTTTTTATCAAGAAATCATTGCTTTTAATGAAAATGATCATGAAATTGTTAATGAAACATGGGTTTATCCATTTTATATTAACTTATATTTATTTGGCCTGGAGTACACTGTGCTTCTTCTATTTAGAGAAAAGGTATCCGACGTTATTTATTGGTGGGAACCCATTTGTACTGATCCGTCAAGCGCTGTGTATTATTGCAGAGCGTAATATTGTTACATGGCCGCAAACTTATGTTAATAAATGTACACCGAAAACTGAAGAATTTTTTCTTTATATCATCCTGTAAGTATCATTGAAATAGAATCAGCTGAACTGCATTCCTTGAAACAAGGAAGAATCTCAACTGCAATTGCATTGCTGACATCTCTATCGGTTCAATTACTATTTTTTTTTTCTCGTGTCACGCATACACAATGCAGAGTTTCTATAAATTACGAGCTTCCAATATTTTAAGCAATTTAATTCGATGTAATCCTAAGACTACTTCATGTTTACGTTCCAGTCATCAAATGCCTGAACATTTGGTAGGAATCGAGAAAATCGATGATCCCAATTTTTTCGAAATGGTCGAGTATCATTATCATCGTGCAGTTATGATAATGGAAAAATCTTTTTTGAAAGATTTACAAAAGTATCATGACTTGTCTGAAGAAGGTCGAACACGTCGAGTCAAGGGGATTATTAAGGTCATGTCCGTTTGTCAGAACACGATTGAGGTTACGTTTCCTATCAGGAGGGACAATGGAGAATATGAAATAATTACAGGATACAGAGCGCATCACAATACGCACAGGTATTGCTAGTGCGAGATACATTTATAAGAATACTTATTCTAATTGCATGATCAACCAGGTTACCTTGCAAAGGTGGCATGAGATTCGGGCCCGACGTGACTAGAGACGAAGTTCGTGCACTGGCATCACTGATGACATTTAAATGTGCTTGCTGTAACGTTCCGTTTGGTGGAGCCAAAGCTGGTGTCGTCATAGACCCTAAGAAATATTCTGCTCAAGAATTACAAAAGATCACTAGACGATTTACACTGGAACTTGTTAAAAAGAATATGATCGGTCCAGCGATTGACGTTCCAGCTCCTGATGTCAATACTGGTCCTAGAGAAATGTCCTGGATGGCTGACACTTACTCAAAGACTCTAGGTAGACCGGAACTTCCATAAAAAAAAAGTAACTGATTCAAATAAAGATTTTAGGATTGAACGATATAAATTCCCATGCTGTGGTCACTGGTAAACCTATAAATCAGGGTGGAGTTCAAGGCAGAAGCGAAGCGACGGGTCGCGGAATTTATCATGCTGTGGATAATTTTCTTTCTGAAGAAAAATGGATGTCGCATGTTGGCCTTAGTACGGGATTTCCAAATAAGACTTTTATTGTTCAGGTACGTGTAAAACCTGTTGAGTCAATAAGTCCACAAGAAAGTCCAGTGAAGAAATTGTTTCTTTTTTCTAAATCAGGGATTTGGCAACGTTGGTCGTTTTGCCGCGGTATATTTCACCAAAGCCGGAGCCAAATGTATAGGAGTGATAGAACGTGAGGTCTCTTTGTACAATGAGAATGGCATAAATCCCGAGGTATTGAACTCAAAAAGCATGTTCAACACGACATATAGCAAAATATAAAATGTCCTTGTAATAATTAAGGCGCTGATAAAGTATTTCAACAATAAGAAAACTGTGAAAGGGTTCGATGGTGCTGATGAATACAATGGCGAGAATTTGATGTACGAAAAATGTGACATTTTTGTGCCAGCCGCAGCGGAGAAGTTGGTCAAAGGAAAAGATGCTAAGAAAATTCAAGCTAAAGTGACTGCAGTATCTAGATATGTAATAGAAAGTTATTTTAATGAAAATAACAACGTATCTGTGTCCCTTAGATCATAGCCGAAGGTGCAAACGGGCCCTGTACACCGGAAGCTGATAAAATTTTTCTCGAAAAAAACGTATTGGTCATTCCCGATTTATACATGAGTGGTGGCGGTGTAACAGTATCATATTTTGAATGGATCAAAAATATTAGTCATGTCTCCTTCGGCAGACTTCATTTCAAATACGAAAGAGAATCTAACTATCATCTACTGGGTATAGAGAACGTTTTTATTTGTTTTATTAAAAATCTTAAAGATTAAATTTTCGTTAGATTCCGTTGAACAGTCGCTAAAGGACAAAATCGATGGAGTTAAAATAAAACCTACTGACGCCTTTGAGAGAAGAATATCAGCAGCGACGGAAAGAGACATAGTTAATAGTAGTTTGGACAGTTCCATGGAAACCGCAGCTTACGTAATACTTTAGCACTAGTCACAGTCGAAAATCTGGCACCGCTGCGAGTCTATACAACCTGTATTCTTTCTTTGGGTTTGCCGATTGCAGTTTCAACCAGTTTCAATCTATAATATCCTATAGGCAGAACTTTGAGGTTAACACTGGGTTTAACAAGAGCGCGTAAACACAGACATAGACCTGATTATTCTTATGAAATAAAATCGATTTGCTGAGATTCATATAAACACAGATTAAAATTAATTTAGAGATCCTCCTGAAATCACTAGTCAGAGTCTTCAGACTGAAAATGGGTCTAACGGCTCATTCAGACCAAAGATAACGAACAGCGACCAATAGGCAAGATTTATTTGCTCGTTGGTCTCCTTATTCTTCTGCTCTTCGCTGCCTTTGGTCTGAATATACCCTAAAATTTTTCAAAATTGGACTTTGAGATTTAAAACGAGATTTGTTAACACCGTTTTCAACCTAGAGTCATCATTTTTGGAAATAACTGACAACTGGAGGCTCAGACTGGTGTTAACCCACTCGAGTGTCGCTATCCCGTAATTTTGTGTAGAATAAATAAATTCAAACCGGTGCTAATTTTTCGACTCGAGATCCAATATACATTATCGGACTTGCATTGACTCTTTTATGTTTCAGCGGATTATGGAAACAGCTAATAAATATGATCTCTGCCTGGACATAAGACTAGCAGCATATTGCTATGCCGTGGAAAAGATTTTTCGAACGTACGAGGAAGCAGGACTAGCATTTTGAATTGCAAATAATATTGAGATCTAGAACATAAAAAATGTCCAGAATCCTTATATGAGCGATGCAGAAAATTTAAAAAGATCATGTGAATTTCGCAGATTATTATTAGCATTAGAAATTAACGTTGCATATAATTTCTTAAAAATTAATATTCAAACTGCAGAAAGATTTTTCTTATCTTATACGATTTAAAGTTAAAATTCCATATTGATCTACCATAGCTCATTTCTATACAAAGGATCCACCAAGGGCGTAGCATATAGAACATATACAGTGGGTCTATACATATACATAGAATCTATTAAGAGCCGTTCATTTTCTTTATTCACAGTATAATCAGCGATGACGTCATCTGCCTGATCCTCGTAACTATGTCCCATATTTTCGTTTATGCAAATGTCTACTCCGTGTCCGAGAAGTAGAAGATCCTACGATTGTTAAGAGGTTGCGTAGGTCTGTTATTATGGTCATCCTTGTTACTCAGGTGAATGGTTCTGAACAATTCAATCTACAAACCAAGAAAAAAAAAGCTTTAGAGGAGAAATCTTAATCACTTACCAACCCTGGAACTGTGCAAGTCCTGGGCGTACCATAAGCTGTACCCTGGGAGACCGAGTGGACTGGTGTCTATTAGACACATTCGTATCTATCAGACATAACCCGCTAAACATTTAACCAGTTGAGAAAATTGCAATTGGACATTCCTCAGTAATTGATATAAGATCCAAATATATATTTACCAATTGGATAAAATTCGATTACTCATGAGGAGCAATTAAACGTGGTTTCTTCGAACCAAGCCCTTGATACAAATTTGAAGCCTAACTTTTCACTGCTGAATCGGATACCTCGTCTCGATACTATAGATTTAACTTGGTCAAAAAATCAGAAAATATATTTCAATTGTAACCCACGTACGGCATTTAACACTAAACCTACCGACATATTATATATACCTATTTCTACCGATGGCTGTCAAATGACCGCTTTCGAAATAAACATTATAGTCTTTTCCAGTTGATTATAATTAATACAGAATTTAGCATAGTCGTGCAGTAAGCTCAAGAAAAATAAAAACCTGGAATTTAACAATTTTGATTAAAGTCTCAAAAGCGGTCATTTGACCGCTCTGGTAGGTTTAGTGTTAAAATTATGTTTAATGTATCAATTTAAACCTGAATCGAAAAAACTAAAATTACTTGCTGCTAGTATATACTTGGGCTTTGTCCAATTAGGAAGTGTATATTCAGATATTCTATAAATGACTATGGAAATATATTCAACTGGGATGACTATTTATCCGTGTTATGACTATATCTAATCGATATGAATACAAACGGGTTGTATGTTCAAATGGCAACATCTGGGAATGTCCAGTTGGAATTTTCCTCAATCTCAGTTGCATTTTATTTCTAGTTCACAGAGTCGACGAAAAATCGCGAAGGATTTCATAAGGGCAGTGGGGTATCGACGTACCCCATAATACAGCTCTAAGGTTAAAACCATAATTGTATATACCTGTTTACGAGTCAAACTCAATGGCTCCGAGGCCAATATCCAAAGTACCGACTCCTGACACGGCGGAGTTGTCAGTGATCCCAGATAAGCAGTGTACTTGTCGTGAAATTCCAAGTGAAATCTTTCTAGAGGAAAAGGTTTGATATTTACGTGACTTCCAGTTTCCGTTATTGCCTTCAAACCTTCCCGAAGGGAATCCAAGGCATAATTTGATTCTTCGTTTAACTGCAATTCAACATATATATATTTCCGTTATATAAAATATATTTATATAGCGTCAACTGCCCACTTATACGTCATAAGGTGTATGCAACAGTTACGTAAAAGTCATAATCGCAAGAAATGTGTTTACAAGTAATCAGCGAGTCATCTTGAAATGCTTGTTTCTTTATTTTAGGAATAAAAAGGGTATCTGGATAATTACCTCGTAGAAAAATGCAACCACGAGGAGACCGTCGAAGTTTTCCCGCGCTTCTTCGAAAGACTGGTAACGATTATTGTGGTGCACTAGGTGCATTTCAATAGGAAAACTGAAATTTTACTTTTATCACGACGAAGAATTATTTTTAGTTATTTATTTATTCACTTACTCTTACCTGTAATTATTGACCGTGTGCTCGCTTCCTACTTCGTCATGATGTGCCCAATGAAAGTGCATGCTGTCAAAGACGTAGACGGAATCCCCAGCTGCGCCTCCAGTAATATACGGTGGATTGTGTTCCCATTGAACCTTGATTTCCACTGTCAAATAATAATTCTAAATGTTTGCTAATTGGCAGGAAATGCTAATATCACCGTAACGTTACTCAGCTCAGGAATAAAATGCGTTTTTCTTAAGAAATCGAAAACAACGAAATCCCTAGGCAATGGCATTCTGTGTAATTCACTGAAATAGATAGTGCAAGAGAAGAATAAAATAATCGTTCCATGCTCGTCCATGCAAATCGTATGCAAGGCCACGTGTTACTCGATGAGGATTTTCTTGTTTTTGCATCTGTCAAAAAACATTTTATTCGCGGACGACTATGAAAAAACTTACTTACCTGCATGGCCGTTATTTTCGAGAGACATATTTAACGGTTGCTCGCGGTATCCTTTCCAAGTCAGCGGATTGGCTGTTTCTATAAGCGCCATGTTGGCGCTGAGGATGTTTACGGGAGATTGTCTCTGGCCGTTGCAATTTGAATTATAGACTTTCCATTCTTCAGGGTTTTTGTAAGAATACATGGGCAACTTATCGATATGAGTTTTATGATTTCCGGATTGCTCACTGTGAATTGCTGCACCTGTCACCCGACGATATCAAAATTTAATATAATATTGTATATAAGCAATTTGGATTTTTAAAAAGTATTTTCAAAATTACTGCTTGTACTAATGGTCAGTACTAAATGTCTGACTTACCTCGCAGCCTTGGTGCAAAATGGAGAAAGATTATTGAATAGAAATTTAAGAGCTTCGACATGATGACTTTTTGTTAGCTGCTGAAATTAATAAATCGCTTGAAAAATGGCGGGTTTTCAATTACGTAAGTTTCATAATTTTTTTAATTATGCAACAAATTTCTTAATTATCGATCTTTGCGTATGGATATTTAGTATAATATTTTAAGCACTCGAAGTATCAAAGTAGAGTGTGAAGTTCGCAAGAATCGAGGACGATAAACGACTATTCTAGTTCCACCGATTGGTTCACAATTGAGGATGCGTAGTTCATCCAACTTTCGTGAAACTTTTAGAAGTGAAAGTAGACCAATTTTGAAAATTACTGTAAAGGTTAACGGTCGATCGATAAGGAGCCTTTGTATCATTTAAGGTAGTCCGAGCAGTACAGTCCCATTACGTGAAAGTGAAAATGAAAAAAGATTTAAACAAATGTAAAGCATGAAATTAACATTCAGAAAGCTGTATTTGAGAAACGGCAAAGTGCCTGTAACGTTAAAAGAAATAATAGTTTCAAAATTATTAACAATAGCAGTAGGTACATAGATTTTTGAATTTCAATTTCATGCTTTATATTTGTTTAACATTTTTTTTCATTTTCACTATCACGTGATTAGACTGTACCGATCGGACTACCTTAACAAAAGCTAATGCCGCTAAGCAATTCTGACAGTTGAACTATAAAACTAATCGGTGTTGAAATCTGAGAACGGGCAAGTATAACAAATTTTTAAAAATAAATTATAACGTTGTACTCATTATGAAAAATAGAATATATTAACAGACAGAATAAAATGAAAATTTGTTAAATTCTTCTTTTACCTCTGCAGTATGAAATATCTTTGCTTCGAACTGACTTTACGAAATGTCGGACAAATAATGACAGCAACTGCATTCAACTAGAAAGATAACTAAATGTACAATGCCTGGCTGGACAGTTCGGACTTTCAATATATACGTGAACCTACAAACACGTGTTCTATATACCTATATATGCAGTCATGTTATATTGATACACTATGCAAATTCATACATCTGAATTCCTATTCTTCTGGCGAGTGCTCTTATCGATAAGGTTATTCAAGCATCATAAACAAAGTAGTAATAAAGATTAATACGTGATATAAAGTTGAAAAGTTAATTAGTGAAAATATAAGAAAAATGTTTATTTATATGTGTTTATTATATAAAAAATGTTTATTATATACATAATTTTATGTGACCCGTAATTTTGTATTTGATCGTCCATTAAGTCGACTTTATCACTCAATTAAGAAATAGTTGTCATGCTACTTGTATCTGCATTTTAATTGAAATTTTAAAGTTCTTTTTTCCCCCTCACTATACACGAGAATCGTATATCGAGAATTTGGTAAAAACGTATGCATTACGTAAAGCAGGGTATAACCGTAAAATTTACCATTCTGAAGAATATCGAATTTTAAGCCTAGAACGGTACCCTGAAATTATTTTTCTCGGAGCTATTCTTTCTCCCCTTTATAATATTTTAAATTGTGAACCGTTAGGGTTAATTCCCTCTGGAATAAATGTCGGATTTCTATCAGATCGACTTGGTCAATAACAAAATTTCTGACGACATGGCAAGTGCATAAAGTTCGAATGCTGCTATTAGTCACCCTGTGTAGCGTTTGTGTTTGAAAATTTGCAAAAAAGCGGTTTCGTAATTTCAACTAAATGCATAGAAAAATTAATATTTTATATAAACAGACGTGCAATTTTACAAAAGTTTAATTTCTACAAGTATAACGTTAGACGTCAAGTTTCTCCGACTGTCCATTTTTTGACACTTTCCCCGTTATAGAAACATTGCTCAAACACGTCAATCTACTTGTTACGATTCAATAATGTTTCTTAGACTTATCTGAATTTCCTGTGTTCTATGTGACAGAAGGTGTATATGGTTGTAACGTAGCAACGTATCAAATAAAAACTTGTTTATGAAATATTTTTTCTTAATAAAACACCTTTTTGACAACTAAACAGTATCAAAGAGTGATTTTGCAAAGAATTATATTCTTCTGAAAATGTTAACTATAAAAGAGTGGACGAAAATTGTAATCCTTTATTTTCCTGTAATTTTCTCGAACAGTAATGACCATGAAAAAAATATTTACACACTTTATTTAAACGCGGCAGCAACTGTCTGTGCGACCAGTACCCTGTGATGTTTGACAGAATTGTTCCCGTACATTAAACTATAATAGTCGTGGCTTAGTAGAACATCAATTTTCTTGACAATCATCCCGAGCAAGAAGGTTTTACTGTATTATCACACGTTAAATTTTATTATCTCATGCGGTTTTCAAAAGTAGCAGCAGCAATAGTATTTCGAATAGTTCGGAAAAGGCTTTGTTATATTTCACTTACAGTTGTGCAGGGGTGGGTTACTTTTATTGTACGCATTTATATAGTGAATCACTCAACCGAAGCAATTAATTTCTGACGAAACAGTTGAAAGGTCACGTTTTACCTCCACCGAAGATAACGTGTATTCATTTTCGAGCTCATTGCACTTTGACACGGGAGTATATTGCTTACACTGTATTTACTATTTTTATATAGTTTGTTGCACTTATTTTGTGTTTTTTTTTGGTTTGTGTACGATTGATGCAAATGCAATTAATTTCTTGATTTCATATGATAAAGTTCAGTGCCGTTTCATAAGGATATGGTAACGTGCTGATTGTTCAAAGCGTATAGTGTATACCTGAGGAGACAGGAATTTTCATAATATTTTTAATTCTTTGAGATCGTTGTCTTAAGAATGTCACATTACAATAAGTTCTAGAAATTATTGCATTAGTACAATATATTAAAATGTACCTATCATATGGCTCGTTGGTCTAGGGGTATGATTCTCGCTTCGGGTGCGAGAGGTCCCGGGTTCAAATCCCGGACGAGCCCAGGACATTCTTTTTTTTTTTCAAAATCAACTTAAATATGAAATCGATAAAGAGTAATCACACTCTTGACTCTTGAACGAATTTCTGCTAGAAATAACTACATTTAAACATATAAGTATAGGGCAAAATAACAACAATACAATTCGAAAATCAGATTCTCTCTGATCCTAGTTTTTAGTACATTATACAGAAGAATTTTTTCCAAAATATTTTTGCCAGTGATGAAAAAATTAGCATAACTGTCACAATAGGTGTATTATTTTACGTAGCGATGTACTGTAACCAATGATAACACTTCATTCAGTGAAATCTACCCATTGTCACACGAGGTTCTTACTGCTGTTGCTTAACGGAACGTCAAAAAATAAAACATGAAGAAGTCACCAATTTGAAGTTTCGACAAACAAGCATTACGGCACTCACGTTGAAATTACCTCAACCGCATGTTTATTCATTCTTCATACAAATATAACACATGCTATGAGGAGTAACGTTTAATCATATAAAAGCATTGAATAGATTCATGTTCGTTAAAAAATATTCCATACAACCTCCACCAATGACACCGAAGTGCTAAGACTGCATCAAGGGAGCAGTCAGTCTGTGCGGAACTGTGGATGCGAATTCATGTCGGTAGATTGTACTTTGATATCCTTTCTTTTTATCTTATATCAGCCTTTAGGCCCGATTCGATAAACACAGTTTATTGTTTAAATTCGGTTGATCATCAAAACGCAAGTAACTGTTTGGTCAATCGCTAAGTTAAATAGAGTTTAAACGGCTAATCGTGTTTGTGAAATTGGCCGTTATTCTTGTGAATTTAAACTAGTCAATAATCATTCAAGTAACGATAAAATAGTGATCTACAGTGAATACTAACCATAATATCCATAAATCCAAGGTTATTCATCGCAAAGAATCTAATCATAACCGGCAAAAACTTGCTAACCGAAAACGACAAATATGACCGTAAGTCAAACATAATTTTCTCTGTGCATTCTTTGTGTACATGAATCTTTTGTCGATCAGTTTTCCGTGTTTATCCCATACATAAGTCTGTTATTAGAAGTAAATAGTGATAAAGGAATACAATGTCATGATAGAGTTGTGCAACGGCATAAACAACTTCGTCTGGACTTAATTCGGCACGTCGACCACCCATGATTTCTTGTACCGTTATAAACATCATCTGTAAGTAAATGAATGTTTATATATTCGAACAAAAATATCAATTTTCATTAAGATGAATAATAATAACCACGCAGATACATAGTGCAAGCAGGTTTGCAAATATTAAATGTAATATTTTCATATCCGTGAAGAGTCTCGAAATGGTCATACCAACACATGCCAACAGAATTACCACCATAATTACAATCATCAATCCAGACCGGTTCGTTAAATCGCACTGAAATGATATTTTAATATCAATCCTATTATTGATATTGACTTAAAATAAAGAAACAAACCTTAGTAAATGTTGCTACAAAAGTTATAACGAAAGTTGTTACCATAGTCACTGCACACGCTATGATAACTACTTTAATATTATATAGAGTGGATGCACAAGCTATCATGTAAGTCCAGGACAGAGTCTATTAGAGAAATGTGCTCAGTTATTAAAAAAATATTATTAATTAGCAATGCAAAGTAATATTGATTTAAAATTAAAATAATTGAAACAAATATACGTCTTATTACCATTATGCATAATAGTATGCAATTCCATGGAGAACTTTTACGCAGATTTTGACAGCAAATTATAAGCATATATGTAACAAATCCAATTAGCCTGTAAGATCATGATTATTAACGGTTATACTTAAATAATTAGCGAATAAATGGCATATACATTACATGAATACGAATATTAAGTATTTATGCGAGTGCACCCACTTCTTTACCGTTTCTCTGCAATTAATATAGAGTTATCAATGAATTCGTACAACTGCTTTTTTTTATCTTACATCTCAAATTCACGTTTCAGAATATAGAAATTATTACGTACTCCATTATGAAAAGAGTAGTAATGGCTGTTGTAAACACTAACTGTAACGCTACTATGCAAAAGACTTTTCGTATGAAAGCCCGTCGAATTTTAGCGTAACGAAATTGCCCCATGTATTGTTCTCTTTCTCTGTCTTCAGGACTCATGTTCCTTATTCGCTCTTCTTCCAGCCATTCTCTGTATAGAGCTTCATTTTGACGCTCCCGTTCGGCAACCATTTCATCGGTCACTGTGATCATGTAGGGTCCCTGAATGAAATTTAGTATATTTTCTTTGTATCTTATAGTAACTAACTGCAGCATGTCTTGCTTACGCTTCTGATCTTCTGACCCTTTACAAGGGTTGGTAGTCGCGGTGGCAATTCAGATACGACTTGTGAGGGTGGTTGTCCCTGACGAATCATTTGATCATTCGGGTCGTGAGAAAACGGGTAACGTGGTGGTTCGTTTGTCGGATACGGTGGTGGTGGATAATTGGGAGGGTCATCACTAAATTAAGTCATTTAAAAGGAATTATTAAAATATATGTTTCTTAAGTAGAACTTGAATTGGTTAATTATAAGACCTAGGTGATAAAGGTCGTCCCCTAGTAGATAATTGGTCGTCGCGTTGCTTCACCGATCCCATGAGTTTTCTATTTCTTTTTGTCTTATTTAACAAATCTTAAATATGTCGTAAATCCATTAATTGTTTGACAGTTCTGCTGTCATATTCGTATTGAACATTTGAATATCGATGCCAATGTTCATAAGGAGGGTATGCTTATTCTAAACTCACTGTGGCTATGATTGTGCCTCACTCAATTGCATGCAGCTAAATAGAGACAAGACGATACTCGTAATATCGTAGTAGGTTAAAAAGTAAATTAAAGAGATACAGGTTTTAATTATTCATTTTGTATATTTGTAAAATATACCTACGGCGCAATGCTATATAAAGGCATAGAAGTATAAAATTTAAATTATAAGATAGTCACATACATGTTAGACCATGCGCAGTTGCAACACTTTTGAAGTCTTGCAAGCCTTCGAAACAAAAATTATGTGTACAATTCATTTTTTAAGTTTTGATTACACGTTAACGACTACTATGTCATAATAAATGAATCTCTTAGAGTTTTAAGGGTGTATTTGAATATTATATTTCTTTATTTTTTATCAAATTTTGTAAGTGTATTGATTATGTATAGATAACTATAATATGATTCTATGACGAGCAGAAATTCTCGAATTAAGCCACTGGTCATGTTGTTCCATTTCGTAACATTAAAATGCATAACGCACATTGGCTTGTAGGAAATTTGATTTATTTTTAGGTGATGGTATTAGCGCGATTTTAATGCAACGGAAAAACTGTTTAATGTATTTATAATGATAAAAATAAACTATATATGAAATAGATGGAACAAATATGATTCTTATGAGAAGAAAATTTTTGTTATTCCAGTTTACTGCGTATTCATTTTTTAAAAACTTTTTTATCATTTAACTTCTAAGCAAACAAGTGACAAGTATATTTACTGGAAAATAATTACCATAATATAATGGCTCAAGATATCTTTAGCAAAATCAACCTACCTAGACTAGTAAAAAATGTCAATCATTCAATACACATCCAACTAAAAAAAGCAAATCCAAAACGTTACAGTATATTCTTAATAATTAACGATTGCTATAAAGGTACATTCATAAACATATTATGATTTCTCTCTGCTCAGAATGATATAGCAATTTGCAGAGTAAATGTAAAAACTGTAGTAGTATTCCCATATCATATTCGCAGGTACGTAATATTTGTAAATATATCTCACTTCAAAATTAGTATAGTCCATTCTACAGTAGTGTCGTAAGGTAACTAATTCTCATACTACGTCAAGCTTTGCTTTCATTACTTCAGTCTCGCAACAGAGTTTATATTTATTTAGTGTAATTTAAATTGTGCTGCAATGTTATATATAGTAACTTTTGAAACTTAACGCGTGGTGTAAGGACTCTTTATAGTAATCGTGGCATATAACACCATATACCATTAGGTACAAAATTAATAATAACGAAAGATTAATATAACAATCACAATTTATGAAGTTACGATCCATGTTGGTTAAGTTGCTCCTGTATCTTTCTGCACAGTAACTGTAACAAACAGAACATTAATCAATATTTATGATTTAAAGGTGCTAAAATAATTGTTTGTGACTATGAGATTTCACATAGTTAGACAAATTTTGTAATACAAACTTTACCTGTCTCTCATTGTAATCCGGAATCAAAATAATCTTAATCAGATCCGTATTTCCAAAGAAATTAGTTAACTTCTTCTTTTTTGCATTGTCTTTGATATTAATTTGAACACCTTTATCAACAATCCTGGGGTTGCTACTAATTTCTGGCCAAGTATAAGCCCAGTCAACCTGACGGAATATATTATTCAAAACACCTTCTTAAGACTGTATGTATATGCATATCTTTAGATACAGTAAAACTTTGGTTAACTCTCAGGATACGTTCTTAGAATTTAGAGCACTGAACAGCGAGTTCTAACCAGGGTCTTAGCGCACTAATTACATAGAACTTAATACCCACCTTCCATCCTCCGAAAAGATCACTATGTTGTATGAATGCTATTCGTTTATCTGTGAGAAGCAGCCCATCCTTATTGATAAATATATGATAGAAATAAATATCCGTATTCGCATATTTTCCTTTTTCTACCTCCTACAAAAACAAAATATAAGATTAACGGTAAAATTATAATTTTAGTTTAAATGCTTTGCAACTTACACATAAAATTTTATTGCCCTCAGCTTCATATCTAACGTAAGGCCTCACTAAGCTATCGGGTTGTAAGAATCTAGGAGGTCTCGTCCTTTTCACTTCTTCACCCATATCAGTCGCTCTGAAATACATTTTTCATTAAATGATAATCTTGCGATGCAATTTTCAATATATACAGAAAGCCAATTTCCAACATACCTCCTAACAGCTCCCAAGGATCCACTTGCAAAATCTATAACTCCTGCCGTTGGTCTTGTGACAAGACCCATCATTCCTTTTCCAACGCCTTTAAAGAATCCTTCAACACCTTCCTCTTTACCACCTGATATCGGTTTCATGACCACACCAGTTACACCGTCCACAAAACCCTATCGTAGATATAATATTCGTAAATCATGTCAAAGTCTTAAAGTTAAATAACTTTTTCGTAATAAAAAAGACTACGCCGTCACTCACCATTACCAAACCCTTTCCACTACGCGCAAGACTCTCCTGTAAATTAGCTGGTTGTTTATTTAGCTGCTCCTGTCGTTTTCGTTGATAATCTTTGTCAAATGTCAGAGCAGCTATGCCTTTACCTACACATGCAATATAATGAAGATTAGCGTACTGGTCCAACCTGTTCGGGATTCTTTAAAGCCTTTGGAGCATGGTGTGCCACCGGTGATATACCTATTCTAGAATTGACTTAATTAATTATCATTGACTTTTTAATATGTGTGGATGATAATTTTCACATTTCAGTTCTTAAATGATCATATATTGAAAAATATATAATGCAGGTGTTGTCGTAAATATATAAGTCTTTATAAATAAATTGTCCAAAAAACATCCTGCTTTTTAAGAATAAATGCAGTTATAGCTGAACTATTGTAATTGAGAGATTACGGTTTTTTTTTTCGGGAGGGTTTTGGGTCACTGATTCAAAATCTGAAGTCCGAATTTCAACATTCAAAATGGCAAATTCAATATGGTTAATTCAATATGGTGGACCAAATTCGCAAAACACTGAAATACCAGACTTGTTGGAAATTTGACGAAGTTTTGTAATTTTGATTTCAAATATTAGATTTATCATTTTGAATTTTACTATTTTGAGTTGAGATTTTAAATCATTTTGAATTTTTAAAACAAAAAGATATTCATTCCCGATTTAGATTTAACGACCAACAAAATCAACAGATGAGTTTAAAAAATTTCATGTAACAAAAAAATGTATGCTTCAAAGGGTTAATCACTATCAGTCTTACCCATGGCCCCAGTTATTTTGGATACTGCTCCTGCCATTCCTCCAACTGTATGACCCAGCATACTTCTTACTCCAAGAATCAATCCCTCAGCGAATTCTCCTGGACCTTGAATAGCACCCTGGAAGGGCTCATAAAACAGATCTTCTATGCCTTTCACGGTACCGACCACCAGACCGTATGGGTCGCCAATAACGTCAAGACCCAAAACAAGTACATAAAGTTGCTTGATTGCCTGTCCTGTGTAATGGCTTGTTGCTTCAGATATTAGTTGTTTATGGGTCATAAATATATAATCTCTCTCAAAGTATGCCAATCTATAATCAATCAGTTAGAAATGTATTACAGTGCGATCTCATCACGAGTCTATAAACCGTTACTTATAAATGGAGAAATGTGCTTCTTACTTGAAGACGATATCATTGATATCCGTCAGTGTGACGCCGATTCCTTGAAGCAATACATTAAGAAAAGGAGGCAGGGTAGATGGTCCACTGCCACCTCCTGCCATCGAGAAACTTATGTGTATCTAAAAAATTGTAAGCTCTATATAAATTATTTATTCAAGCGTAATGATAATTTAATTAAAAATATTTTACCTTTAATGGTGAGAAATGTAACAAATCAAAGAAGTTCTTCTGCTCTGCGGTCCTGACTTGATTAACGTGGTAAATAAGAGGCTCGTGTACGAGTTTCATGTCAGTTTGGAATAGTTCGCTCTGAAAGAAACAACGTTTTATTAAGGTTTCTACTTTATGCTTGAGTATTTTTAATGTTACCTCTTCAATGTCATTGACTTCATTAGTTTCAAAAAATCCTGTGAGACCGTTTATAAAACCGATATCCACTTTAACGTGGAACTCTTGAATGAGAATTTTGAAGTATCTGAACTGTTGCACGGTACTATGTTCAAGCAATCGTTTGACCATACTAAGTTCAGCAAAAGGTTTCATTACTGTAAAAAAAGTTCTCATTGTCGTAGTAATAGTTGAATAAATAAATTTATAGAGATACGTTACATTGCTATGTCATTAAATCTACTCACCAGAAGTTTGTGCAACACTTTTTGGTGGTGGCACAGGTGCCAATATAACTGGAAAGACATGTTCCGATAGTTGATTGTCGATTTGAAGTCTGTTTACCTTTGCATGCAGCTGTACTTGGTGAATGGATGTACGATATTGTACCCACAAACCAGTTTGGAACGTTCGTCTAATATATTTACGATGTGGTCTTAGCATTTCCATGTTGAGATAATCAATCTATAAATCAAATATTTCAATGGCATTCAATGCATTTTAACTTTTATACGATATTAATTAAATAGGTATTAAACTGTAGGGTATACCTCCAATTTTGGTTCAAGAATTATGCGATAAGTTGGGTCCTTTGCAATTTGTATTTCTCTCATGTACCTTTGATATCCTTCTTCGATCAAATCAACTTCTCTTGTATTTAGAGCGCGCCAACGATTTCCCTTGCGTGCCTCCCATATTATTCCGGAGCTGTACATTCCTTATACTTAATTTTTTTGAACTTTATAAAGAAAAGATATTGTTGAAATAGTTTTACCTAGCTATGCACATGTATAACAGCTCTGTTCTGGTGATATTGTTCACAAGCGAAATTCCGATACCATGAATGCTCAATGTAATTTCTTGCTCAGTTGATTCCAGGTCACCTGCTAACTCGCAATCCTCAGCAATTTTCAAATTGTTTGTAAATAATAAAACACGCTGGATTCCATCAAGAAATGAAACAAAATAGATTTCTTCGTCGGTCTCTGGTAGTTGGAAGGTACCAAGGCTATTCTGAATTAATAGAACAACGAAATAGTTATAATATTCTACAGTGAAAGTACCCAGAGCAAAGTAACGTGCACACTTGAAGATTTAGAATTCTATACCTTTCGAAGATCATTCTCAATTTCTCTCTTATTATTGTCTTCCCAAACTATCTTCCTAGGTCCTGAAGGATTCTCCCATGTATACAGCATTTGATTGAATGACTGAACAGATCTGTACGATGATTATTTTGTTAATAGTACCATACGAAAATATTGGATTAACAGTTAGCTATACTTATAATATTTCACATTGCATAAATCCAGTACAAAATCATACCTCACGTTCATAGAACCCTTTTCCCAGAGGTGGATGGTCTGAGGAGTGTGATTGATAATAAGGGCTGGAGCACTTCCAGGGGTGTATTCAGACAGGGAAATGTAAGTTCCACCTTCGTTAATTTGTATATCCACGTTGATTCCCCCGTACTGTTAACATTATGTCCATATAAATAGACTGCATATACACAGTAAGTATTCGGCTTATAGCGATTCGAGCTTCGCGAATTTGTAGATACACATGTAGAATGTATATGTCAAAAAGCATCATTCAAAGCTCGGAAGAGAATTAATGGCATAGGTCGAAGAATTACTGTATATATAATGTGGGTTATTTAGTACAAAACGCAATAACTTGAAGGTGGTTCTAGCACAAAAAAAATGGACAAGCAACTTCCGGTGACACGTTTGTCGTGAATAACCCTGTATACATATTGTACAGTAACTCTTAATTGTATTAAGTTTTAGTTAACTAAATTTTAAGCCCCGTTTAAATCGTAAATCTACAGATCATTAATATTTTATAGCAGTTTAACTGGGATTCAAAATTTCAAGCAAACTGGTACAATAGGAACTTAGTCTTACAAACCTTATTATCCAATTTTAATAGAGTAGTATGCATGTCCGTGAAAATAAATGGTGCGGTTTTTTCAGGATAGTCAGCCACCTTAACTTTTAGAGTTTTCTGTTCGTGTTCAGACCGAGGCCAAAGAGCAGTACATTCCCCAGGTGGTACCTAGAATATTTAAGTATGTAATCGATGCATATACGTGATAACAAATTAAAAAATTTTGTCTTCCCTAAACTCACTTTGAAAAGAGGATCTGCCGGTCTATCGGCTTCTTGACATTCCATGAGAAAGTCTGCGTTATTTATCAAAACGTAATAAGGTGTAAACGTAATCTGTTTTGTCAGCGAATTGTATGTTAACTGATTATGTACACCAATCTGAAAAAACAATATAATATATATAATTACTATGATAATAACAATATAATTATAAAATAATTCTTCAGTACACCACTACAAAGCTTTAGTCAAATGAAGAATGTCGTTCACGTACCTTGTACGTCATTCCATTATATTTACATGAAACGACTCCTTTACTTCCAGCAACATCAATTGAAAACTTATCAGACCATTCGCCGTCTTCGACTCTAATCATTGCCTTTTTCTTGCCGAAAAATGCTTTCGAACTAAAAGAAAACAATATTGGTCCTTTGAACGTTTCAGGATGATATAAAACGTTCAGGTGATCCTCTCCGCTCTGCAAATAGAATAAAATAGGTTAAAATTTTTCTTATACGTAACACTATCATACAGGTTAAACATTCAGTAGTGCTTTCAAGCATGTTATGCACATAATTCATAATCCAGTAAATCTTCACATACGTTAGATTTTATAAAGGATGCATAGATTAGTGTTTTTACTTTCCACCATTTGACATAGAGTTGGACCGGTAGGTCAATATCTTTTTAACAGGCCCCCTCCTTACGCGTTATAACGTGAGTGAGTGTTACAATAATGTTAAAAAAATAAATAATACCACAAAAAATGAAAAAACTATTAGCAGCGAACGTGGATGCATTTGAATTAGGAATTTGTTTTTACAACTTAGGCAATTGCCATTCCAGACTCTCGTTCAAAACAATTTCAATTCTGGTAATGGTCTTCGCTTAGAACTCTACGAAGCTCCATGTTAGTTACGACGTATGTGCGTGTAAATATAAAACTGGCATATTTAGATTTGTCAGTTTGAAATTTTTGCATCTTCATTAAACGGTGACATTCTAAACGAAGCTGCATGTTATCAGACTGAAAGAAGAGAACTTAAATTCACCGAATGTCCTTTCTTCTTCCTGTTTCGCCCATGCGACCGATGAGGTTTTATGTTAGAAACCAATTTCTGAAAGATACACTCTTTTGTGTATATATGTATTATAGCATAAAATATTGCCTATGAATTTTCATGGTAATATAAAAATATATATTATCAATCGTGGGAAATAAATTCGTAAAATTAAATGGGTTAGAGTATGATTTCCAAATGTTAGATGAAATCAAGAAGAATATACGCGTAACAGTTTTCTACCGAGTAATCGATCAACTGTGATTTATAGTTTATATTTTTATCCCCTTTAATTTTTCTACTAATGTTAATTGTATTTTATCACCGATGTTATAAATCATTCGTATCGTTGCACGTTTAACAGTTGTATATGTAATATTAATTTTTTCTCCTCTTATATACTTTCATTGATTAAAAAGCATATCGATACACTACGGAAGAATGATTCTCTACCTTGATCGGGCTCGAATGCTCTTTGCCTGCTTTACTTGATTTCTGTAAAATAATTGAAGTTTTTGTGAGGTCGACGAAGAATAAAGAGCACATCAACTTTTTAATGTAAATCGTTGTAGTCTGTTTGAAGCTTGCAAAAGTATAATGAGAACTTTCTAATTTTTTATTGTAATTTGTACTAATAAATTCAAATCATAAAATAATGTGGTGAGTGATAATACTTGTTTCTTAAAATAAGGTACTAAAAAATTAATTATTAGTGTTTATTTATTACTTCTCAGAAAACAACACAACAGGCAAAAACAATGCTTGAAGAATGTTTTTATGCTTCAGCGATGAAAAGTTAAAATACTGTAAATCTAAAATACTAAATTAAATGCTAATAAGTATAAGTACAACTCAAACAAATAAAAACGAATAGTGCAAAACGAGTATCACATATTAAGAGGTCATATATGTTACTTCTCCCGGAAAATGGTCAATATTCAGAATGTTTTTGAACGGAAAGCATTGATCTAAATGGATCAATTCTTTTTCATTCAAAGTATATGATTGTTCTTTAAAAAAATATTTATTTTGAAGAAAAATATTAATAGTATACTAAGTATAAGATATACGCTGTAGCGCCTTTTACTAGAGAAGTAAAAACGGTGGGCATGATTCAGTTTGTCCAATTCGTCCAAAATGGAAACGTGGAAATACTTTTTATTATTCATAGCAATAGTTCCCGGGTCACGGGCACGATTTTAAAAATTCAAAAGTTTTGGAAATGGAAGGATTTAGAATGAGAAATTACCACTTGGGATCCAAGAAACTGCGTTTTTTTCATTTTTAATAAAAATTCGTTAAACTTAATAAAAAAAAAAGTTTTCACGTCCTGAGAAATCGATTGGATAAAACGTTGTTAGGATGCCCCCCTCTCCCCTTTCAAAAATGCTATTTTCAAATACACGTGTTTAAGGTTTTGATACGCTTTCCGAACGTACTGGAGAGCTATCTGCGGAGCAGCACTATTTATTTTGCTCAAACGGTTGCAACTCGAACAAGAATTCCAATTTTACTGCCTTAAAATATTCTTAAAAAATATACCTGGAAAAATATTTCTTTTTTCGATTTTTTAAAAATCAGAAACGTATATGATCCCTTAAGCTATAAAATAACAGTTACGAAAACTTGCACATATATTACAATTGAAATTCAAACATACCTTGTAAGATAACATGAGGCCAGTTTTGTTAAGCATCCAGAATGGACAGTATAGGGCCATTATAATAGAGCCGTGTTTAAAGGACGTGTGCATGCCCAAGTCCATGACCACTTTTTGGGCACTGTCGAAGGATTCAAAGGACCACACAGCAAATTCTGGAGGATTCGCCAGGATTTCACCCTTGCATGACCAGTCTTTCTCCAAGTATTGAGGTAGCTATTAACAGTAGGTAACATAGTGATTTTTAATAGTTCAAAAGCTGTAATAGATATCTATATTATATGGAATCATACGAACTTTTCGCTTGTTTTATAATTATTCTTGCATACCTTAATAACGATGCTGGACTTTCCAGGATCGATAGTAGGTATTTGCAAAGTTTTGCTTGCTGGTAAAAGTTTTTCTTCTGCGCATCCAGGTAGACATATAATAATATTAATGGGCAAGAAATTCTTAAAATACACGGACGGATACAGGTGAATATTGTAAATGGTGCTTGCCATTGTGTGTCTACTAGTATTTTCAAAGTATACTTGTTCAATTTCCCCGACAGCCTGAAAGATCAAAATTTATTTGAATTACTCATTTTTTACACATCAAATGTGAACTACACCTTGCAGTTAACGTAGCTGAGTTAATGTGTGATCATCTAAACCTTCAAAAATACTGACCACTAACAGTTTTAGCAGAAGTTAAAATAATGGGCACAGTGCATGCAATGAATACTATCGTCATTGGTGTGAATGAATAAACGCAAGGAAATAAACTTGACGAACTCTACGTTTATAACATTGGAATCACAACAAAATGTGTTCAAGATTCATATTTTGGCAATGATTAATTTAAATTAATCAATATGAATAGAAGAATTACTTTTTTGTGTGCCAGTGAATCTTGAACAGATTTACTACGTGAATGGGAGGTAGTACCTTAATAGGTGCTTCCACATATTTTGGGGGCTCTGAACTTAATTGTCGCGAGCACGCATTCACAGCATAACTGATAAATCGAGATAATTTCAAGCGTCGTTCGAGAATGTTTAACAATAGACCGATAGTATTGTTATTATAAAGGATACTACCGATCACGATCATCATGAAAAACATCTAAAAGAAAAGTGCCATCTGTAGCAGTGTTATGTGCGCGTTAAACAGATAATCATATCGATAACTCAATGCAATTACAAATTTGTTATACTAATTACGCAGTACAGTGAAACCTCTCAAATTTTAAGTATTTCTCATTTTTTAACCATAAACACCTCTCAATTTTAAACTTTCCCTCGAGCGATTTACACCAATCAGAGTAGCTGTGCACAACAGACTTAAGCGCAGTAGAGTTTATTCATACACGTTTACCTATGAGCTTAAAGTTATGGAAATCAAAGGTGGGGACTCAAGGCCAACTTAAAATTTGAGAGTTAGCACGGTCCCGACTGGTTAAAAAATGAGAGGTTCCCCTGCATTAACATATAGTGTGTATATCCTATAAATCTTTTCACAAAAAAGTGTCATTGTTACTTTTCAATAAAAATTGCCTATTGTAATAATGGCATCAAATAGAATTCTCTAGTGTAATATTAAATTAGAAATAATAATTAACAATATACCTTGATATAGAATGGTTCAGTATTTTCTTGTTTGGATCGTGCTTCACACTTTAAAACCTTTGTCATGGATACTGTCTTCTGTAGATCTTTCCAGACAAATGGTTCTATCGAAACCATATATCTGCAAAAAAAAAGTATTGTTTACATAGCACATCGATAGAATATAAGTACTACAATATTATGTAACTGACCCATTAACACTGAAGAATAACCAATAGATATTAATTGGTGCGTAGACTGCGTCTAATGGAAGATTCAATCGCTCATCTGGCCCCACAGTGCCAACGCATTCTACCTCATTACCACGTTTTGTCATGTAATATACTGAGACCGGCTCACTGAAGTGATTGTGAACCTACAGCGAAATAATATTATTTAAACTTTTGCTTATATTTAAATAATTGACTATTAATAATGACTAATTAATTAATATACTTGTAGGACACTCCTCAGGATGACAATGGTACTGCCTTCTTCGACAGTCACGTCTGATATTATACCCCATTCCTCGGATCCTTCCTTGCGATATTTAAGAGAGAAAAATCTTTTGTCCGCCCTTAGTACAGGTATTTCCAATTTATTCGGAATACCCTTGAACTGCAACAAAAGCAATTGATTTGAATGCCCATTGAAATGATGAGGGAGACAAATTAAGTCCTCGAGGGAATGTTTTTGATAAATTTGATATTACCGAGACAGTAAATTTACTGTCGGCGCTGTCTTTAACTATTTCAGCTTTTAACTGTTCGAGAATTTCAGTATTCTTCTTCAAAATTTTCGGTGCTAATTGTACTGTTGCACCAGACTCCAGTATAACTTCAGAGTACGACCCTTTGCTTTGCTGAGATGTTACAGACATGCCATCATCCACCACCTAGAAATAAAACGGTTTATTGACTGTAAATAAGGAATTATAATAGTCAATGTTTACCTTGAAGCAACTGTGCTCTAAGTCGAGAGTCATTGTTAGACCAGTTTCATTTTTCAATATGTATGGTGCCATTTTTTGAGAATGCCCTTTACTGCTTGCTTCCATTGCGTTGGAGAATGCATTACCCAATTGTTTGAGAACATCCAGACACGTTTTTGTAACTGTTATTTCTAAATTTTCCTGTACAAGATAATCGAAAGAAATTTATTTGTATTTTTCAAAAATGAAAGTATTCTCATCCAATTTGTTTTATAACGAATTCAACTTACGGAAGACAATACATCAATAGACATCTTAGTTGACTGTTGTATTTCTTCTGGTTCTATTTCGGAACTTGGACTAACTGCACTCGCGCCTTTCGAGCCCAATGACAAATCATTAAATTGAACCTAGAGGCAAAAGATATATAAATTTAATATATAAATATTTTTGAAAGAAAAGTACTCTTTTATATATGTATATGATTCGAGATCACCTTAGTCTTTATTTCCCAAGGTGTCGAAATACGCCTTCCATCTTGAATACCTTCCATAGGTTCAATAAGTGGTTCCCATAACGCCAAACAGCTATTGTAATAAGCCATAACTACTGTCATGGTAGCTTCAACGCTCATCTGTAAATACATTTTTTATTTTTCAATGAGTAATTAGTTGTGACACCTAAAACGTCGTAAATTACGTACCGTCTTAGAACTCCAGTCATTGACATTACTTTGGAAGCCCAAATGAAGTAACAGCATTGGCAGTGTCTTGTTTCCCACACCAGCTTCCAATGTTAACAATATAGTTGGTGCAGATAATATAGCCAGTTCTGGCTTATATACCGTTGTATCCTCGTCATCGGATAATGACAAGTCTTCAAATGCTTCAACTGCTACTTCTATGAACGAGAAACGACATACATAATATAATATAGTTACTTTTATTCAAGATAAGGCTTATCGTGGATTGTACCTGTTTTCAAGAACCAATAATTATTCTCATAGAATGGTGTAATGATCCATAAACCTTCATAATTTGGTTCTCGTTTCACAATTTCATCAGACTCCTCTTCTTTTTTGGTCACCGTTTGAACGACTCTATTCAATATTTCAATTACGCCTGAAAAATGTTTTAATTATTATAATTTTCTATATTGAGATTCTATGTCCGCAAATTATTAGGTTACTGTACCTGGAGACACAGATAAATGAATATCCGTACAACAAACGTCCACGTGCAATCCTTTTTCTTCTGGCGTAGAACCTGCTAGACTAATACTGCATGGTTTTAAGACCTTAAAGGATTCATACAGTTTAAATTAGTATATTCAGTATACCACAAAGTCTTTTCTTGAGTAGTATAATTATCAATTTACTTGGTAAATACTATCGGATCGTTTAGCTGGATTGTAAACACCAGTCGATAGAGACAAATCTTTAATGGAACCTGTTATAACTTGATGCTCACCCACCAAACGTAACTTCAGCAGCAGCTCAGTCTTAAAAAAAAAAAGTATAACGTGTTTGACTACATTTAAAAAAATTTATATTACATGACTCAAGAAGTTCAGCACTTACATTGAGTACAATACAGTTGGAGTTGATATCATCCATATCCTCGAGAAGTATAATGTCTGGTTTCTCCACGTGCAAATTAATCGTAATCATAGCAGCAACTGGAGATGAAGTCTGTGCCATTTTCTTTTTGGGAACAGCTTCTGTGATACCCTTTTGAGAATGTTGCGAGATCGGTTGATCAGTTGCCGTCGGTGCGACGTTAAAGAAATCTTTTATCTTCATTAAGTAATCGAGAGATATTATTATGCTGAAAGAGAAAACTCTAACATCCACTGGAAGAAAAAATATACAAATTCTTAATTAGTACAACAATAAATAATCGACGGTATAATATTTAAAATCTTAGACATACCAAAGATATCGTTTGGTCCTTTTCTGATCGTCACATCCACCATGCTTCTGCCAGACGGAGCTTCATCTTCTGAAGACAAATTTTCCGCAGACGGTTCTGTGATTCTTTCCATAATTGTCATAAGAGACCCTTGTCTATTTTGCCTGGTATCATCCCAAGTACAGTTCATTAGAAGAATTGAAGTAGCAAGAAGACCGTCGGCAAACATACGACCCTTCAGCGCGAAATGCGAGAGGCTGAATTTGGCCAATCCATTTTCCGGAAGATGCAAAGGAGAGGCTTGTGATTGTAACTGCACGTAATTTATAATTTCATTAAAATATCTTCTTGTCAACGTATTCATTGCATTGGACTATCTTAGACTAAAATAACGTTACCGTTTTAGATCCTCCCATGAACAAGTTAATGACGAAGCTATCCATGATGAATTCGAACTTCATAGCCGTGTGTACATTCTTCTGTTCTTGAAAGTCGGAAGCTTCAGTTTCTTGTATGGTTCCCATTTCAGATTTTCCTGCAATATGAGCAAGGACGTGTTTCAACAACTTAAACGAGCAGCGAACCCACCATTGAATGTATTCTTACCGCTCGGAATTCACTTAAACTTTATTCACGTTCTTTTGGTTACTTCTCAATATTTGTTATCAAATTTAAAGGCCTCGCTAGCCACTACGGCCTACGTAACAATTAATTCGCTTCTGTAAAGATGACTTATAACTTTACTTACGTGTTCGTGATTTTTCCAAATCTTCTGTTATCGGTCTTCGGTCTCGTAGATCAACAACTTTAGGTGGATTAGGGTCTTCGATTGTTTCTCCAAGATTCCCTTCCAAGACCTTCATTACCATGGCATAATCTTCTTGGCTAAGTAATAGTTCGATTAGGTTTAGTCTGCCTGACATATCGATATCTGGAATTGACGTGAACCAAGCAGTGGATAAATTGCGTTTTATCAGTAATGTGAAGCTGACTGGCTGCAACAGTAGCACCTCATTCTCTAGTACAAAATTATCTTTGTTTAATCGCACCCTGAAAAGAAAGGATTATACGCATGTAAAGTAATTTAATGTGCAACATAAAATATAGGTAATGAATCTTAGAGATGTCATCTCACCGTGACAATTTTATATTTTGCAAGTCGATTTTCATTTCATCAACGATGGGTGATTCTCCAGCATCATTGGTAACTTCTAATTTCTTCAGTGTGTTGCATATAGTAAGGTTACCCATATCCATCATCAGACAGTGATCACTTTTTGAATTCATCGGTACATACACAACTGGAGCCTAAAGTAAAAAATTGTTTAACAATTATTTTTCTTTTTATACGTATCATAATTTTTGACGTGATTTTTCGATTCACGGTCACAAGGCGACTCCGGCTACCGATATAGATAACGTTGGCGATTTCGGATTCCCTTCGGGTCGCCACCCTGCTCAGAAGCTACGCTCTCTGGTTGATTCGTATAGTTATGCCAATGCTCTCGGAAGATTTCGTTATTGTTTAGTTGAGGTCGAGGTGCTCGAATCTGCCGTGGGGAGATAGTCTCGACGTACCGAGTTGCCCGGCAGAGGAGAGTACCCGACGGAGACGTCTCCACGGACCGGCAGAAGCCCGGGTGAGATACCGGCGCCCCGCTAGAGATGGGCAAAGGGCTGTAGAGCAGGCGGAGGTAGTTTTTAAACGGTTAAGGGCAGGAGAGGAACCTCCTGCCCGAGTTAAAGATGTGGTGCCCAGCTGTCGCCCGATGCCCTGGGGAAGCGGCCGTGGAGGATCTCCAAAGATTACGTACCGATTCGTTAAGGAACAGCTGTCGCCCGATGCCCTGGGGAAGCGGCCGTGGAGGATCTCCAAAAGTGTTACGTACCGATCCGCTAAGGAACGCTCTTGATTTGGTTTAAAGGGACGACTCGAGGGAGGTGGAAGAGCTATCGGCTATAAGGATCTCGACCAATCAGATGATCAGAATGATTAGTTCTCGAATTTTGCTATTGTTAATGCAGTCTGTCTCGGGGCACCGACCGAGATGTCACGAGCTGCTTCGCGCTCCCGCGCTGTCTGTTGATAGTTTTTCTAGCCGTGTTTCGATACGGTATAGCAATTTCTCGCACGTGTTGTTCTCGCGTTGCTTTCGCGATATCCAGGAAATTCTATGGATTTCCTGTGAATGTTCCGGAAGTGCAGTGCCGTGCCCCAGTGCAGTGCCCACCCGAGTGTCTTGTGGATGCAGTTCTCGGCCTTCACGGATCAGCTGCACCAGCTCCGGTGAGTACTCCCAATTTATTAATTGGTGAAGGGATTTCGATTTGATAGGTCCGATTCGTTCTTTTACGTTCTCGATTCGTCGCTCTCTGTCTTTCACACTATTTGCCTGACTCTTACTTTGACTCTCTCTACCTCGACCTAGCAGTCTGAGCGGCCGTGCGTTTCCGTAACCGTCCGCTCCCGTTCGTGCATCCAGTTGCGTTTGCTGATTTCCCGCGACCCCAAAGATTAGCACGTACGGTTGCGTTTCTCGATTTTACGCGTTCCCAAAAATCGACAGGATCCGTTAAGTTATCGTCTCTTCTGATAGGTTCCGTCAGAGCTCTGGTTTTGGTGGAGTTGGGCCTGTTCCACCCCAACTCCTAGTTCATACCGGCTCGTCAGTTCCCGGTGAAAAAAGAATTGGATGGCGCCCGCCTGGCTTGCGGATGCATGAGCAAAGGGTGGACGGCCGAAGATAACGTAGGCTAATTCTCGAAGATAGCTCGGTCCCGGGTGTTTTGCTATCGATGTCGAGTTAAGAAAAGAAATACGTTACAAATTTTATAATATACCTTAAGATTCACAGAAAGTTCAATGCGAGTGGCATGTTCTTGAACATCTTTAATGTTTGTCTTCGCCGCTTCCGCAGCAGCTGCTGATGCTTCTTTTATGGCTTGTTGGGCAGCTTGGAAATTGTTCAAGAAATTCTGGAAAAAATATTATCACGTCGTAGAGACATCTCATTAAAATATTAGCATACGTACCATCACTCCAGTGACAAATGCATTTAGGAATACAACACGGTGGCAGCCCATGACAACTTTAATAGACATGTTGTTCTTGTCCACTTCCCAAGGTTCCAAATTATAAATAACAGCTTGTACTTGCAGAGATTCTGTGCCTTCCACTGAAATAATCTAAGACATAAAAAATTTAAGCATACTCTCTTAATTCAAAATTGGTTATCTAATGTCCAATTAGTGACATTATAGTTACATTTTTATAAGCCGAGGAAGTGTTCAAATCCTTAATGTTGATGGATGCTAGCGTAGCATTTGCTTGTGAATAGGAAGCCTTCATAATGAATCCAGCGGCGATTCCCTCAATGAAAAATGCACTTATATCTCGAAAATCACTTGCCATCTTTATGCTTATCGAACCAAATTTTGCATTTACTTTCAGGTCTATGCATTCTACCACCTTCTTTTTACGACCTATATACAAAAAGAAAAAGAAAATAATGTATGTTTCCCCCTCATGATTTAACTAACTTCATTCAAGCACATAATATGCATCCTTACGAGATGTGGATAAATTAGCCTTTTGTCTTTGAATATGTTCCTTGATAAATGTTGATGTCCCATCTTCATGTATGGTGGCCATGTGACTTACACGGGTTACTTTTCCTTGTGCTTTCTCGTTCAATGCATCATTCGATGCAGTAATTTTATCCTAAAATTCATCTTCATTGAAAACGACACCAACTAGTTAATTAGTTAAGACTAATTATCGCGCAGCGAACACAAAGTCAAAACGTAACAGTTATACATTGGCAATGTCAGAATTTCTCATTCAAAGATATAGTTATAAAATACTTGATAAAGGTAACTATCATATCACCGAGTGGGAAATTGTAGCATTGTTTGTAAGTCACTTTGTATTTGTTGGACATTCAAAAAATAATTGAAAATTACCTGAATGCTTGAAATAAATTTCAAAGCATTTATCAATGCTTCCTGGTGGAGCAGAATATCCAGTGTCGTGAATTCTAGTTGAAGTAATTTTACCACTGAACCATGTCGCGTGACAAATTCTGGGGATCGTTTATTCACCTATAATTGTTGGTTTAGTATTAAATAATATAACAGAATATTTACAATGTTTACTCACATTTTTGTATTGGATAACAATAAGGTATTCCTCGCTGCCGGTTGCCATTGGAGTGTTAATCATGAAGATTTCGTCGCTTTTATGATTTTGTTTAATTTGAACACCACCCAATCTTAACGTTACTTCTTGATCGAACGTTCGTTGCAACATTTCAGCTTCTAATTGTAGTACCTCAACTCGTAAAAATGGCGATATTTCAAGGTCGCTTTGTTTGGAAACAGTTACAGTGAATTCTGTTGGGACACAATTCACAAATGGTAGTTTATAGCATATATAATATACATATAAAAGAAATTACACAATCTTTACCTTTCATAACAAATTTTGCTTCCAAATCAATAGTTTGTTTCACCGGACCGGAAGACTCTTCTTTCTTATCAGCTGATGTAGAAATTGCAGTTAGCTCTTTGAATAAAGACAACTGAGACACAGACTTTGACTAGAAAAAATATTGTAATACTGCAATTACGCATTGCTACAGAAAATTACATGAATGAAATGTTGCAAGTGAGACTGCACTCACCAAAGAACTTTTTTGTAGATCGTTATTTTCTTCTTCTTCGGGGAATGGGATACTCTGTGCTATTTTAAGTGCCTCAAGTAAGCGTGTATCTGCAGCAAGGACAATTTTGAAAGTAGTATGTTAAAACAGATTTTTAAACTGCAAACAAGATTTGGTACCTGTTACATTGAGGACTACAGATGGCAACTGGCCAATGAGCCTCATTTTTGGCAACAAAGGATCATCCATTATCAAACATTTGTGGAACTGTACTTCTAAAGTGGTTGGACGTAACAGTACCATAGAATTGATACTATCACTTATAAGTGCACTGCGCCAATCTTCATCCGCGAATGAAACTAGAGCCTATGTAATTAATTAAAGTATAAGTAAGTGCAATTAATATTCATATATCGTAAGTCCTGCAATCAAAAATACCTGAAAGTTCGTTATCTCGAGTACGAATTTATCATAACTGGAATGTCTAAGGTGGGTCAAAATATCCTCGTCAGACTTTCCCATACTAATTAATTCTTTCACATTCGTTGTAGCTTTGTCGTCTTTGGGCTTTTCCAGCGTGCGCATTTTTAAGCTACCCAAGTTTAGAACAAAGAGTGATTCCTTTTCATTATAGAACCCGCCACATGGTACAATTAATTGTGATGCTTGAAGATCAACCTGAAACAACGAATTAGTATGCGTAAGACAATTGCGTGCTCACCTTCTCACATTTTGTATGAAAATGAATATTATGAATTTTTAAACTGCCCTAAAAGCATCTTGTATCACATTATTATTACAATCAGAACAATATTTCTTACCTGAATATCTAATGCAGAATGCTTCTGAATGGCATATTCTAGGCCTAAGGCTGACATTTCTTTCAAGCCTTCTAACTGTACAGCAGCAGCAGCCTGAAGTCTATATACACAATTTTTTTTTATAAACAATTGTTCACTTAACTATATTTCATCAAATCTTAAACTGAAAAAAAATACTTACTGACTTAAAGTCGAAGAATTTTGTACTTTGAATAATTTCACCAATTCAATGATGGTCTGTGCGTCGTATACAATATGAACAGACTTTGATTGGACGATTACACGGTCACCACATAATTTATCTAAAGGATTTTTCTCATAAGAAACGGCAAACAATTCACTGTCGGAGCTACCATCATCAGAATTAAATAACGAAGGCACTTTCTCTTCTTGCTTTACTCCAAAAAGCTTCATGTCGTTTACTGATGCTGTAGCTCTGTAATCGCGTGATTTATGCATTATTCAAATTTATAAATTGTAGGTCCTTGTACTTACAAAATAGCATTTGCAGATGGCCGAGATTTAAATCCGACTCGGACCCCTTGTAATTCAAGATTTAAAACCTCCGGGTGAGACATTTCGGTATCCGATATGACAATTTGAAGGCCATGCAAAAAGAATTTCGTGTCGATCATTACATAAGTTTCTGGATAATGAGCCGGGGCAGAATTTTCTTGATAATCTATGGCTCGATATAATTTTTCTTTCTCCTGTGGTGTCATAGCTTCCTCAAATTTGCGCACTACAAAAATAAAAAAAAAACAAATTTATTGTCACTTTTCTGTAATAATTAAATTGATTTACACTCAAATGAAGTCTTACTAATAGCGGCGGCTGAATTTAATTCTTCAGCGTCCTCTGCTGGTGGAGTGCCCCATAGGAAACCAAACCAGCCTCTTTTGGCTTTTAGATCTTTCTCTTTCTCTGCCAGTCTTTCCACCTATCCGAAAATATGAAGGTAATATCCATATAGTAACGTTTTCTACAGGCTGTGGCTGTTGACGATCAAATGTTTGATAAACAATTACCTCCATTTCGATCTGTTGCCTAATAATGACCAGATTAAAAATATCCAGTTTTGTTTCACAATCGGTGATACATTTGTCTATATCTTGAGCCACTTTTTTCGTAGTCAATTTAGTCTGATACGCTTTGGCATAAACTCGACAAGTATCTCTGTGTTCTTTCATATTCACCCAGTTCCAATTTCTACGTAATCTTCGTACTGTTTCTTCCATAATACAGGTGTATGCAAAGCGCCACCTGATAAACAAATAATTGTCTGGTTGATATATGGAAGAACATGTAAAGCTACAAAAAATCAATAAATCACCATTCTTTGTAATGTCCTCTATAGGACGTCAAATCCGGTCTATATTTCCTGTAAGGTGCTGCTTTTTGAGCCTGATCCAATCCTTCACCCATTTGCATAAGTGTTTGATATTGACATTTGGTCAATCCAATTCGTAGCATTTGCATTTCAAGATCCAGCCAAACTTTTGGTATCGAATAGTTACTGCCATCTGTTTCTGGTTTAGGGTTTAATTTAAGCTTGGCTTTTACGTTTATAGGACCCAACACTAAAAATAAGAGTACGTCAAAGTGTTAACTTTGTCAATTTTACCGAGAAATATCTTTTACCCTGTCAACAATATTACTTACGATAGTGATATTTCTTTGGTATATAATCTAAAGTTGCGATCCCTTCAGAGAACAAGTGCAAGTAGCTAATTTGAGGCTCTTTACTAAATTGCATTATATCTGTATTGAGGTAAACAGCAAATCCGTCCATTGTACATAACTATAATGGAAAAACATGTAAGAGAATGTTAATAAATTAAATTTATGATAGTTTCCACAAACTTACTTTATAAATTTGCTGAATGGCATACATATCCTTCAAATTGCCATCTGTCGTCCATGTATCTGTACAACTTTGTAATGCAAAGCTATTTAAAGTAAATCCAACTGAAAATGGATGATTTTTGAACGAGACATGATCTTCGAATCTCACGTGAATTTTCTTTATCTCAACGTGAATGTTTTTTATCATTCTAGCAAGAAGTTTCTCAATCATGGAATCGTCCAATTTCTCTTGTGCTGTATAGTGCAAAAATATCACATATATTTGCAAGTATTACAGATGCTCTAGACTTCAAAATTATAAGAAATTAAAATTCTATATATTCTGAAGCAAACACATTTTGGAAATTTCATTATAATTACAAATTCATAACTATGATTCTTAATTACATTTAATATCTGCAAGCTGTTTATTTTTTTCGACTCTCGCAAGCTCTGCTCGCTTGGCGGCAAGTTGTGCTTTTGCTTCTTTTTCTGCATCATATTTTGCTTGGCTGGTTGGTACAATCAATATAAATAATTCTTCAATAATCGCATCTATTTGCCCATTCCAAATATCCTTGAAGGGAATCTTCAGTATTAACTTCCCTGTGAAATTATAAATTGGGCAATTATATATCAGGTAAATACTCTATTGTACAACTAATTTAACTAGATACAAACCTAATCGACCATATTCCAATTTTAGTGGCAAATCCAATACATCGAGTGCACTTTCTTTTATTAAAAGATCCTTCAACACAACATCCCCTAAAATAGCAAATATTAACAATTACATATGAACTATTCAAAGCCCTTTAGATAAAGAATATCTATAACATCATATCAATAGTATGAACCAATTTCCTACTTAAACAAATTATTCTTTATTCTAAATATAAATTCAAAAGCTATCTTATTATTCACAAAATATTTGTTGCATTAAAGTAGTTAAGCAAACAGCGTATTAACTTGTGAAAGTATACACTCAACATTATCGAATCTTCTATTCAATCAGCAGACATAAGTAATGCTAAAAATTCAGTAATCATAAAATTAAACCAGTACATTTTACCACAGTATGAAATACTTTAGTGAATGTCTTTCATTAGTAGCCTAAAGTGTGGGTATGTCATTTTTATTCACATTAAGCAAATAGAATTTATCTAGTCATATAGTAATCATGAAAAGTTTAGGGTAACCCATCCGCAATAAACAGCGCCAAAGGAACGGGTTCAACGAAGCTAATGCTCATTATTATGTTCGTATTAAAAATAGTTGATGATGTCACTACATAGAATACGTAATCCTTATTTTGTGAACTTTTAGTAGAATAAACATTGAGTAAATGAAAGCATCCATGGAACATGATTGAAACGTAATCAGTGGTTCCGCATATACAAAGATCAGCGGAATGACTTATATTTTTTTTAATACTTAAATATCGAAAACGAGGGAAATATTAAGTACTAAGAATTCGTTTTCTTTAAAGATTAAGTTTCTTTTACCTCCCCACAGACTTAGCTTCAGCTGTGTACAATCCAAATTTTCAATATACTCCCCGAGAACCTTGTTAAGCAGCTCGGCGACGATCGACTCGAAAACCATTTTTTGACGTTAGATCTTGTAAATACGATTCAAGAGAGCTTCGCTCAGCTTTACAGACAGCCTTTCTTATTTGTTCACGCACTCCAAATCAATGGTCGATTTTTCTAAACATCAGGTTAACGAGTGCGGCAGCATCGCAGGGGCGAATTCTCTCCTCTGCTGCCACTCTATTACTAGTAGCCTTATGAATTTTGGTGAGGCACGTACTAACGACACGTATTCTATATTATTGTATGTCGGACAAGCTAAATGGGGAGCTGACGTAAATTTAAGCACCGTCCGATGAAGGTATTAACGCGTATGGATATAGTTCATTTTTCCTAACCAAATTCGCAATTTTACGATTGTCCGTTAATTTTTTTATCTGCATACAATTAGGCGAGCAACTACTACCGTATACATACATCACATCTCTTGACTCTACTAACTATTTGATGACTTTCTACTTTTTAGATATTCCACTGTGTTTCGGCACCTCGTGTGCCTTTTGACAACCGGGAAATGTTATTGAGCGACGTTATACTACGGTTCATACAATCTTTTTGTCGTCTCGTTCTCTCCTGTTGAATCAGCATCATTTGTGAATATAACAGAGATCTACATTGCCAGTACATTTTTGTATTCACTATTTTACCGATTACAGCCAGTTGTCATCAAGATATTCGGTAATCTTGTACCAAGCACAGAGATGAGGTTGTATGAGGTTGTATGTTGGATGTGGAAGTCCAGGGTGTCCAGGTATGGGGCTCTGTAGTTTTCTGTATCTGGGTGTTGGACGTGGAAGTTCAGGGTGTCCAGGTGTTCCGCTCCGTAGTTTCTTGTATCTAGGTGTCGGACGTAGAAGTCCAGAAAAGTTTGCAACAAGCTTTGGCGCTTTGCTCAAACTATAGTATCCTTTCTGATGTTCGTACGGCCTGAGGTACGTAAATAATCCAGCACACTCTCCTCTCTTATGTTTACCACACGGCTTCAACAAGCTGGACACCATTAACGACGCTTAAATGCATTGAAGATTACATTTTCTTTAAAAATTTGTATATGTCTTTATGCATTTCTAGAAAAAGGGGCTTACAAATTAAATTTATATGCCATTAAACATTTTCGACAGCGCAATATATTTTTCTGATTAGCAACATCATAATGCATTTACATTTTATATCTGTGACAATATATGTAGATTTCAGTGCTTAGAGCTTCTATCTCCCGTTGAGCAACAAAAACTTGTGATATCTCCCAAAAAACACTTACGTGTAAAAAACTACGCCAAGTACAAAAGTGCTGTGTATTTCTCTAATAAAAAGTATTGATATCAGATTATTGAGGCCAAGTACATAAGTCACTACATGTTTTCCTATTATATGATCTAGCACTGGCCCACCATTTTAATTGTATTTTCAAAATTTCTTATAACGTTTTGACTACTCTTTTACATTACTACTGATTCTCGTAGTTGATTATGATTTAATAGTTATTTAATAATTAATAATACTTTAGCTGATTCCTTATCGAGTACTACTTGGCGGGTCCGTGCATTTCTTGATATAAATTTGCGTTCATTATGCCAGTCATCAAACTCAAAACCAATGTCAATTTTCTATATAGAGCTTATTAACGATAACTCGTCAATAACAATCACGGTAAAAGTTTTATAACAAATATATAGTTTTAGGATACTATTGGTATGTTTAAGGTAAGTACTTTGGAATTCCTGGCACGGACCCGCCAAGTAGTACTCGATAAGGAATCAGCTAAAGTATTATTAATTATTAAATAACTATTAAATCATAATCAACTACGAGAATAAAACTATATATTTGTTATAAAACTTTTACCGTGATTGTTATTGACGAGTTATCGTTAATAAGCTCTATATAGAAAATTGACATTGGTTTTGAGTTTGATGACTGGCATAATGAACGCAAATTTATATCAAGAAATGCACGGACCCGCCAAGTAGTACTCGATAAGGAATCAGCTAAAGTTTTATTAATTATTAAATAACTATTAAATGATAATCAACTACGAGAATCAGTAGTAATGTAAAAGAGTAGTCAAAACGTTATAGGAAATTTTGAAAATACAATTAAAATGGTGGGCCAGTGCTAGATCTTATAATAGAAAAACAGGTAGTGACTTATGTACTTGGCCTCAATAATCTGATATCAATACTTTTTATTAGAGAAATACACAGCACTTTTGTACTTGGCGTAGTTTTTTACACGTAAGTGTTTTTTGGGAGATATCACAAGTTTTTGTTGCTCAACGGGAGATAGAAGCTCTAAGCACTGAAATCTACATATATTGTCACAGATATAAAATGTAAATGCAGATCCTTATATACCATGGTCACAAAACCGTGAACTTAAACTTATTTTATAATCCTTACAACTTGCAACTCCATACGTTTTTGATACTGTTATATTAACGTTAAGTTAGCCGACCAAGTTCAACTTTATTAATTTTTTTTACGAATCCATTACGGGTCAATCGCAAATGATCGTGAGCCTAATTAAAAGGTTTTTGTAGCAAATGCTCAGAGAAAACCCCGTAATGTGTCACCAGAAGGCACCTTGAAATACCATTTTACTCAGTGTGCAAAATTCGATTTCTCATGTCTGTTAGTAGTGTGCGAAATGCCTAATTCACGCATTTTTAGCAACCAGCTTCATTCAATGCGTGAATTAGTTATTTCGCGCACTCTAAGCTCGCTGCTTATGATAAACAAACGATATCGTAACGATATAGTTAGAACCCACTTCGTACCTTTATGAGCACCTGCGTGCAGTGAGTTACCAAAGCGATAAAAAACAATTTTATGATAAAGTTGTGTTGACACACATATTTACTGATGTATCGAATAATTAAACTATCAATATGTTAAATCAACAGTAAATATTATTTATAAACAATTAAATTTATGTGAAAAATAAAATTCTTTTCTTATGAAAATGACTTTTAAGAGTACTTTTTCAGTGGGCGGCTTCGCCCCCCTATCGCCCAACGCCTTCTGCACCCTCACCAGGGGTTCCGCCCCTGATGTCCGTCCGCACCACGCCTCTCGCACTTATATCGCAATATACTATACTTCCTTCTTTACTCTAGTTTCTTACAGATTACGAATTTCGCACACTGAGTAAAAATAGTATACAACACACGTGCGCGTGCACGTGGCCTCGTGCGGGAATCACGTACTTCGCGGACTTGTATCGTAATGTACTATTTTTGGACAAACGACTGTAAAATTACCTAAAAATTTATAATAGTGACGTCACAGGTATCTAAAATATTTTCAAGCAAACGGAAACCTATTAAAAATATTTTTGCGCAGATTAATTTTGAAATCTCAAGTACATATTACTCTCCAATACAGGCGGGATAGTGCCAGCCACAACAACCAATGGCAGCTCTTCGCCTAGCCTTTCATATCCGTACTTGTTGAGTAGGGTGGATGAATGGATGGCCCAATCATCGGCCATGTGCCAGTAATTTTCAGTGTGTGCTTTGACTATAGCAAAATCTACAGTATTATAACGTAACAGACGATTACTGGTGCATTACCATCCACCTTGTATCCTGGACTTTCGGGAATCAACTGTACTCTCCTATATCTTGCTTTGAGGCATCGAAGGCAGCGGGACAAAATGATATTAAAGAGATGGTGTTTTTTAAAAATAATTTCTAGCCAATAATACACGTTAATAAGTTAATCTATTTATAACTGTTTTATATCCGTAATGATCATGAAGATGTGATTACGATTATACACATATAGAAAAATGTCGCAGCTTATCGTCTATTGCGTAATACTTTGGTCTCGTTGTTTACAGTTTATATTTATTACATCTTTAAGCAATCCTACTGGTTATTCGCACTTGCTACGTATTATAAGCTATGGATTTAAAGATCAATGATATGATTGTATAAGGGTAACGAGCTTATGGCAGATACTTAATCTATACATTCTGTCATTGGATATTTTGGTTTTCTTCGTCAAAAACGGTATGTATACTTATTATTGCCAGTACCATTGCAAACTTTCAACGTTCAAGTCAATCATTTCGACATTACTCGCAAAATATGGTTCGATTCTTCTCACGTAAACTTTTCGATTTCCTATGTCTTGTAGACGCCTAAAATTATCCGCAAGAACTTCTTCGCCATTGGAAAGCATGCGAAATTTATTCATCTATAAAAAAAGAAGTATGGTTTACAGTCACTAGAAACTCTCTCTGCGTTATCCACGTTATGTGGATGTCTGACTTATTTAGGATATTTACCTGCCGAAATGAGATTGGCACTGTTGTGGGAAATAAAATCCACGTTACAGCTTCGCTGCACGGTGGCGTAGTCAAAGATCCTCTGTAGGTATAGAAGATTTCGGTATCGCGAGGCATTAAGGAAGCCAGTGTAATTGATACATTCAATTCTGCTTCGGTGTTGATCCACTGGATGTTTGGAAGGGTTCTCAAAATTGGGTAAAGATGTTCGTTTTCCTCCTCTTGGAGCTACAATGAAGAAAGCACGGGTATGAAAATGACAGAAATTTTGAAGACAATTTTTTGGAAAAATTTACCTGAAAGAAAATTCCTAAAACCGTAAGGCCGTCCTCGTGTTGTAAAGCACTTGCGAGATCGGGATATTTCATGTTTCTGTGGATTACGTGCATTTCCATTGGAAATCTATTAATAAAGAAGAAACACTTGAATTTTTGACACATCGATGAAAATAAATCGTTAAGTTTGTTTGGTGATAATTTTTCGTGAATATTTTCCATTTCCAAGTTTTTTTTTTCTTTAATTTGTCAAGCAAGCGTTTTCGCCAATTCTCAATGTCGAAAGATAAATTATTCGTTCAAGTAACACTTGCCTGATTCCATTCAATATGTGTTCCGAGCCTCTATTATTTTTGATACCCCAATGAAAATGTAATCCTTCGAGTTCGTAATCTTGATCTTTGTTCAGCATTCCACCGAAGACAAAGGGCAATCTCTTCTTCGAGAGCGCTTTGTTAAGCGATAATGCGACTAGCCGGAAAAGGGACGGTTATTGTTATTTGTGTCTCGCCAGACGCCGTTAACGCTCGATCCCACAAACTCGGTTTACTGTTTAAACTTCTTTTATCTTAAGAATGCAATGTCTGATTGATCGATCGCGGATTTAAACGGAGTTTAAATAATAAACCGTGTTTGTGAAACCGACTTATAAAACAGCATACGAGTATAATAATTTATATCAAGGGTGAAGCACCTAGACAATTTCACATTCGCGTAAACTTTGTTCGTGCACTTACCGGAATGTCCGTTATTTGTTAATTTGACAGGACCAGACAATAGGTTATGATAACCGATCATTTCAACTGCAGGCAAAGGCAGCGCCACTGCTCTTGCGGACGACAATGCAATTGGCGACTGCCACTTCCCAGCGCAGGCTTTATGTTCTTGGGCCCAGGTATGTTGATCTTTTTTTTGTGAAATAAAAAAATCCATTGATTTGTAAGCATCATTTCGTCTTGACTTTTGACAGATTAATATTATTTACTCACGTCGTCTGCTATATCCAAAATCTCCATATGCCGAATGTGCTAAAAGAATGAAAAATCAAGGTAACGTTTTCATTATTCTTTCGGAAAATTTTAATGATATTGTTACTCAAAACAAAAAAAAACAAACCCAGCGTCAAAGGTATTATAAACAACACGTAGAGTAACATCATCAACCGCCGTATGGAGTACAGGTAATATGAAGAGGTAAAATCTAAAACGGCAAAATTTCAAAATCTTTTATCGTAATCGAAGAAATGTTAAGAAAATATAGTTAGCTGTTTTTTAGGCGCGAAGAAAAATTATTTAATAAAAAGCAAGATGGGTTCATTAGTCATGTAATATTGATAAAACGATTCTTAACTAATGTACGTACCTTACAGATACGAAGGTGGAAAACAAACTGCGCTAGCTCCAGATAATTGAGACCAACCTAAATATATGCTGAGGCGCTTTGCCACCGCCAAAGGTGCAAAACGATTGGTCGCTGCTCAACTGTCCCCAAGAAATTACGCATTCAAAAGTAGTTCGTTAAATCTGCGGTTCCGTCTGGATACTCAATTTGACGTCATTGAATCTTTTGTCTTCGCGATACTTCTGCAACCGTATCCTGCTATTTTTTGTTCACGTCTCACAATGAGGCGCAAATAACAATTCTCACTAAATCTGGTCTGCGAGTAGATACTTAATTTTCGAAGGATCAGAACGCAATTGCATTTTATAGTGTTTTTCAGAGTATTCTGCCAGCTGTTGATGCGTTCATTTGATTTCTATAAATTCCTGTGATAAAACCACATTCAGTTGATGCAACGGCTCTGGATAGTATCGTATATTAATGGCCACTAAACATTTTTACATTTCTGTGCTAAAATCGGGCCAGATTATTGGATGCAATGCGTATATTAAAAATGGCAAGAATTGAAACGTGCTAAAAAGTTTCTAAAAGAGCTTTCGAAAGGGATATAGTCGACTCTCTCTGACTTTACATTTTCCAAATTCACGTATAGCACGTCGTGAACGAGGGCGATCGGTATCGAGGGAAGAGGAACGCTAACGACGCAAGCTTCGAAAAATCGTGCTCCCAGAACCCTAAGGATGCGAAATTACAGATGACTACGAAAAATTATTTTTTTACTAATTAATACGCTCCGTGCCACGTGTACCACCGGTGGTACACTCAGACATATTATAATATGAAATGGCCTGAACGACAAGTCAGGCAAGAAGTGAAACGTGCTAAAAAGTTTTTAAAGAGCTTTTGAAAGGGATATAGTCGACACTCTCTGACTTTACATTTTCCAAATTCACATATAGCACGTCGTCGAGTGAACGAGGGCGATCGGTATCGAGGGAAGAGGAATCGCTAACGACGCAAGCTCCGAAAAATCGTGCTCCCAGAATCCTAAGGATGCGTAGCTACAGATGACTATGAAAAATTATTTTTTTACTAATTAATACGCTCCGTGCCACGTGGACCACCGGTGGTACACTCAGACATATTATCATATCAAATGGCCTGAACGACAAGTCAGGCAAAAAGGGCTTGGCACGGAACGTGTTAAGAAATTGAAGATATGGTTGAATTTTATCGAAGAGAAAATTTTATTTAAGTCTTACTAGACGCGGCACCTCATATTTCATTATACCGAGGTAGCTTTTGAATTAAATTAGCGTCACGAAGTCAATATTGACCTTTATAGAATATTGTAAAGGTCAAAGTGCTAACGGGGTTTTCTGGAGACGCTAATTACGGATCTCTAATTAGCAATTCAATATTCATAGTGGCTGTTTAAAGAAAGGCTGTTTTATACATTAAAATTTTTTGAATTTACCATATAGGGGCTTATGTTCATTAATCACGAATTTTAAAGAGCATCGCCAAAATTAAATGAGAGAACCAAATTTTTTATTTTTCAATTATAGCATTTAGTTTCTAATTAGTATACGCGACCTCGAAAAAAAAAGTAGAAGAATAGTTTATAAAAATAAGTCGGCGAAAATCGGAGATTACCTGAAGTCTATACATAAGCTCAGGTGTAACAATATTAACATTATTGGACCTTCATGACATATATATTGACTATGAATTTCAAAAACTGCCAATATCATCGAAAAAAGTAAGGCAGTCTAAAAGTTAAACAAATTTTGAAAATTTTACAATTTTCATGACATTGTCAATGTATGTCAAGTATGCGATATTATTGTTAGTTAGCTTTTGTATTATAACAATCAAATTATGTCGTACTTGAAACAGTCAGATGGATGGATCTTTTGTATTATGCAATACAATGGAATTCATTTCTGTTTCACCTGTCGAAACAATGGACGCTGGGCTTGCAGTCTTAATGCATTTAAATAGAGTTTCCTCCAGAGAATGCTTATAAAACAGAATAAACAGAAAAACTTTTCGTTACGTCTGACGCTATTCCTAAGCGGTACGATAAGAAATGCAATAGAAAGATTAATTTTAACTTACATCCATTTCAAGACAAACGATCAATTAACGATAGATAAACATCTAATTGACCGCCATCTGTATGATAGCATCAAATTGTCGTAGCAGTATAAATGTAACATTACAATTGAATAAATTTATGTGAGATGCATACTTAATAAGCACAAGTGTGGAATAACTTTTCAACGTCTTTACGGCATTTCAATGGGATGTATATACCTTGTTAGGTTATACTGAATAAACCAATGATACATGAGTACATCGTGCTTTCTTACCTAGCCGAAAAAAAAAGGTACTGAAAAAATGTTAACAAGTCACAATAAACTATAAAAATAGAAAGTATAATTAATTTTAGTTTCTTGTAGAAAAAAAAAAAAAACTGAAATTTACCACAATTTCCCATAATTTTCTATGGCTCAAGTTGCGAAGAATTGTAGTTTATTGTAGTTTTGAAAAGAACTTACAACAATTTAGAGTATTCAATAAGCCCGGAATCCTCGAGGGTGTATAACTGTAACCTCTTGTAATAAATTATTTTTGCATTTGTCTGTAGCTCTGAGGTAATGAGTGATTTAAAGTTGTTAGAAATGAAAATTGGCACTGAATCAATATTTTAATTATTTGCATTTAAGTAATTTTTCTCATCGTTATTAAAGTACTAATAAAAATTAACACTATATATCATTTGTTCTTACACTTATGTACGTTCATCACGTATATCTGATACCCAAAACTACAGTAGTATCACATCCTTATGTTAATAATTCATTCAATCCTCCCCTAAGTAATGATTTCCGCTTTGCTTTATTCAATGGCAAAGTATATGCAATCCGCCGAAAGTCAATTCTTACGCTTTAAGGCGTATAAAAGGCAGCGCGTACTTAAGCTATTGAATAGATGGTAACCAATTAATATGCAACTCCAACGACAACAGTCCAATGGTTGAACGCGTATCAAATAGACAAAAGAAATATCTGCATACATAGCAGGCCCATTACTCTTAGCTACTGGCACTAGATCACAGGCTCTGCATTCAAAGTCGTGCATTAACGACCAAGCCATTCAAAAGTGTACCGAGCATAATGGCCCTGTCGATAAATTCTCTAGATCTTTAATTTCAAATCTAACGCATAATGAAAAAATTTATACCGCAGCATCGCAGCAATGTATTCAAATAACCTCAGATCGTTTAAGAGCATTGATATTACATAGGCGAATCTTAAAAAAAAGTTGTTAGAATAATTATTGTAAGTACTATGAAATCGATTAAAAATTCGATTTAAATGTTCTCGATCTATCGATATAAAAGCATCATTTTTTCGAACAGGCAAAATACACTAGTTCTCAATTTAGAAATTTTACAATCGCGTGTCGATCCCTGGTTTGTAATTTCAATTCACGTTTATGATATACAGCTTGTATAAATAGTTTCTCGTAAGACTTATATGCAAATATTGGTTTGGTACGTAAGCAGACGTACGGATGTGTTAAAGAGGCGTACATTAGATTACCCAATGATGCCGATCGCCCATTACATTTTAACTATTACGTCAATGAAACAGTGCCTTTGACTTGACTTAATAGTAAGTTGGATGTGATCTATTTGTATTGTATGAGGATGTAGGATGTTATGATTATCGGGCGTAAAAGGATCTTAGTAATGGTATTGATGTACAAATATTTATTTAATCATTCAATATTAATGTACGATAGCACCGTAATATAATATAATATTTTGTATAATTAGTGATTATAAATAGGCTATAACGAGTGCGGCAGAATTAATGATAACAATCTCTCGTTAGTAGTACTTTTGTCGTATAAAAAAGAGTCACCTCCTCGTCGCGCATTACAAAAGAAGTTATCGAAAATGTGAATTACATTGTTTTATTGGTTAAAAGCCATTAATATTATTATTTACAGAAATTTAATCTCGGTAATATTTACATATCACAGTCCGATATTGATAATTGATTATCGATAATTAATGTGAATATTCTACGTTGTTCGTGTAGATTATAAAAATCATGTTATCGTCATGTGATTCTCCTTCTATATATGTTGCATCGTACGAAACTATTTTCTGTAAGTCAAGATTTTTATTTTTACTAGGAAAAAAAAACGAGAGCACAAACTTATTAATTTTCTATCATAATCTTGTAAATGAATCAGAGTCAGACTACCCTTCTTAGTCACCTCCTCTATATATCTTTAATTCTTACACATCGACTCTTATACGAAAACTTACTTTTTATCTACCTAAATTATCAAAATATAATAAATATAATCTATTAGAATATCCGATACAGTATACTAACTTCGAGGATAGGAAAACAGCGAGGACGAATTCTACATCGTTTATGTTGTGAATGACGTAATTTCTTGGCAATGCGGTAATCGGTGTATCTGTATTAAACACGTGTAAGCAATCGCTATTCGTATCCTACGAAAGATGTGCAATAACGCTTGAATCTCGTATTAAATATAGTTATGATCCTACGATAACAGAGATAAAAAACTAATAATTAACAGATAATCAGGTATCACAATTCCGTCAATAATGAAATTCTCTTGATTATAGAAACAAATAGAGCTGCAAGGGGATTGAAGCGTATTGTGCTGCAATTCGTTATGCCTTAACATTCTCTTCTGTTGTTTTGGTAGTAACTTGCAAAGGTACAGAAAACAATGCTTCCCACGGTGACTGAATAGAACTTATCACTGCTTCAGCAGCTCCATTCGAGACAAATTCCAAGATCCACGTTTCTTCAGCCATTGCAACTTCATCCAAGAAGCTCAGGGTAAGAGAGGTACCTTCGTGTGTCTAAAAATAGCACCATGAATATTAATAAAGAACGTAGTTTTAACATTTTCTATTTTCTAAAGTTCTTAATTACCAAGTGATGACCTACCACTTCTATTAAATTACTCATGTGCTGTTCTGTCATTATAGCTGGTATTTCGGGATTTCCTGGCATCAACCAGTGCATTTTGTCTTCGATTATTACTAATGCCGATGAAGTTATCACCAAGCCTGACATCTTGAGTTTCACATTGCGATTCTCAAATCTTAATGTTGCAAATGAGAACATGGCGAGCAATCTGATGCTATCATTCTCTCGATAGTGTTTGGAAGACTTTATTAAGTTGTGCATTAGCGAACTACAATGCTCGGGCACAGAAAACTCTACCTCGCAACTATCCAGCAACCGTAGGTCTGCGATTAGGATGAATTATAAATAATATAACGTTTTAAAATTTAAAGCAATCTGATATAAAGAACGCACCATTGAGATAAAATAATAAATTCGACGTTCTTTGGAAATCCTGTAGAACACACAAAAGGGTTGTGTTGGAAGATTCCTCGCCAAGTTTCATTGGTTGTTCCAATTCAACCAAAACTCCCTGCTTGAAAGGCAAAGGTGCAAAACTACGCAACCTGTCCACTGTCCATGCGACTTCCTTTTGTAACCATCTTTGCGGGTTCTCCCTGTACAAAAATATATATTATAGTTTTGATGAACAGTGCACAAGTCAATAATAAAGTCTACAAAGTCTTTTCTTAGTCATACCCCTCAGGCCCAGTAATTCTTAATACATAAATTTTCGATGTAGACATAACTAAACATCCTGGAAAAGATCCAGCCATATTCTTCATCAATATTTCCGCCTGCACAATAAAAAGTAAAAACATGTAAACTTACAGCAAAATAAAGACAGTTAAACAGCTAAGTGAACTTACACGAAGAACAAGAACAATATCTTCATATTCGTGTTCAAAAACGTTTAAAATAATATGAAGCTTCACTCTATGGTCAACGCTACTGAAGTCTGTGTAAGAGTACTGAACGCCATTTCTTAAAAATTCCGGTTCCTCCTCTTCCTTTGGCGGTGAACACTTGTTTGTACCAATTTTCATACTTTGAAGTAATCCTGATGAAAGGATTTAGATTAATGACAGCATATTTCTGACATACTATATAATTATTAATTTTCAGAAGAAAAGTGAATTTACCTCCTAACATCGAGGTAAGATTTGACACTGGTGTAATTACTGTATCTTTCTCTGTCACAATAGTATCAGACAATTCGGCTTCGTTATTGCTTTTACTCTGAGACTTCTCGCTGGTCTCAACTTGTTTGTTAGTTTTATTCTCGTAAGCAGTGCACACGCTGTCAGTCAATGAACCTACAAAAGTAATAAAATTAATAATAAATGTCAAACTCGAGAATAGAATTCTCACATGATATAACAATGAATTTTATTTGTTTATGCAAACCTGATGAACTACTTTCTGTTAAACCCGTCATAATAGGAGCTGTGTCAGGAATTGTTAAAAGGGACGGAGCAACGGCAATGCGCCTCTCCTCCGACGAGCGTTTCCTACTTGGTGTCACGTTTGCCCTACACGTACATTTCAAAAGTAGAATTCACTTGTTAATGGTACGACTGACTTATATAACGATTAGATGCATTGTCACTTTCATATAAAACAAAAAGTGATACAAAACTCAAAATAAAATATAAATACGTTATTTCTAACGGTACTAACTTTGAACCTTCATCCAAAACTTCGATGCTACTTTGGCTCGGATTGCTAAGGACCTCGATATCGCTTTCATATTTCTTAGCCACAGTACTGGCTGAAGGAGTAGATTCCCTGGATTCGTCCAGACTGGTTGCCGAACCTGTTTATACCGAAAGGCAACAGATTTTCAATTACGAATACATCGTCACCGACCGATTGAAGGTGTAGCGATCATGAATCAATGTTTTTGAACCTACTCCCTATCACGATTCCAAAAAAAAAAAGAACAATTTTTTTTACAAAGACAAACGATACGATCTAAAAGCATAGAGTGACGTACTACTTGAAATCATAAAATACGTTTTAATGAACAAAAAAGAAAAGCGTGTTTTAAGAAGAAAGAGTAGAACGAAGTAAAGTTTTAAAAAACGCCGTTTTTGTCAAAGAAATGTATTAAAAATATTTCTTCGATTATTTCGAGTGACAAGAGACGCTCTGCGATTGAATTTAAAATACGGCTGCTTAGAACTTGTATAGAAAATTTTGCAGCGTGAGACACAAACGTACATGAGGACTTGCCAAGAATTCAATGTGAACAATGTTGACGGTTATTTGAATTAATGCCGATATAGAATTAATGCCGTCTAGGTTTAAGATATTGTATTGCTTAAAAAGTCTGTCAAGACGCATTTGTATTATATATATACATAATATGTACAAAGTGCACAACAATATATGTATATATATTATAACTGCAAAGCATATAAATATTGGAAAGAGCGAATAAGATCTAAGAGTGTAAAGTGTGCTGTGATATGAATTATTGTGACTGAAGCTTACAGCAGACTTGGGCTTGGAAGTGAGAGTCGAAGTGCACCGGAGAAGTGGTGACGGATATAGCTCCACCCTCCGTTTCACCTGCACCGGGGATTAGTATGTTATAGTTCCAATCAACGATAAAACGCATTGACACTCAATCGACAAGACAGTTCTGAGAAAACTTCATATCCTTGGAAAAACTCGCACATTCGCTTACTTCCCACATTCACCTCTACTCGGATGAGTCTTACGCGAAAATGCAAGCCCGTCGCACTGTTTCGCTCTGCGAAGGCGAAAAATAAAAGTACACCAGTAATTGGTGTTTCCATGGTATTATACTACACTAGGTACGATACAAATCGATGCTCGAATGCAATTAGGGTGACTCCGTCAGTTAATGGACGGGCCCCAGCAAATGGACGCGTCACGTAAATTAAATCTATATATAGTGTTTTTGACGTTTCCCTCCAGTGAGGGTGTCCATTCACTGGAGGAGTTTCTTAAGGTGTTCATTTACTGTTGGATTTACCCCATTGACATGTACTGTGGAATTAACCCATTTGCGTACATTTTTGTATATTATAACATTCATATTGCTATCAATGGTTACGAAATTAAATGATTAGTCAATAATGATTTATTATAGTCGGTTCACGAGTTCGGTGTTTTTTTTTTTTTGACAGTGCAAGGAAACCAGTTCTAACCAAATGACACGTGGTTTCCCATGAAATAACGTAAGTAGAAGAATTAAACGTATTTAGCGTAAAATCATGCATATGCATACTATATAAAAAAAAACATTTTATGCAGTGACACGAAGGCCTTGCTAGAGACTTCATTGTTTTCAATCTGTCAAAAAAACACATTAAAAGCATGGACAGACTATACACATTGAATAAAATTAATATTGCGTACGAGAGAGGAAGTGCGAATGAATGGTATGCGAATGGGTCAACAGAAAATAAGATGAAACTAATATTATTTATCCTGATGTCCCGATAGCACAGTACGTCTTTACAAATGAATATTTAAAACAAATTTATATGACATCCCGTAACGTAAATGTATCAGCATAACAGACGAAGTAAAATTCACAGACATTTGTTATTCCGTGTACGTAGATAATGATATATGTAAATACAGTGGAACGGATTAATCTTTAATGTCCAGTAGGACTCACCGAAAGCAGAAAGCTGGTTTGTTTACTGGAATGTTAATTTACTTGGCTCTGTGAAACTATTTAATGCATTCAATAGTCCGATTGATATCCAAATTTTTTTAGTAGTACAATTCGTTAATCAAATTGTATGGTTCTTGGATTTATTAATCAATCATTTAAGACTTGCTGAATAATAGCAGAAATTGCTGTGTGCAGATCTCAATTGAACTGCTGTACAAGTTAGCATCGTAAGATGCATTCGGGGAGTCTGACTGGGCCCGTGACGCGACTTAATAACCCTAGAACTGTATTAGGAGTACGAGGATAAGTATGCTAGGGAATTTTTTATCGAAAATTTTCAACTGAAATCAGTAAGAAAGCTCCCTGTATGGTATAGAGTATTTCTTATCGATGCTTGGCAAGCATTTTACACTACTTTAAATGCATCCAATTGCAATAAATATAAATCAATTTTTCTTTTATAGCTTAACGAAGAAATTGATGGACATGGAAATCTTTTAACTGCAACAGAAAGCGCGCGCCCCACTGTACATACAACTCTCGAGACAGTCAGGAAGGTATACAGTTCTAGGGGTAAGGGAAATGGAAGAGGTTATTTGAATAGGTGAGTTCTTACACGAGCGAGACTGGAAGTTCGGAAATTTCGTACCCAAAAATCTCTTTACAAAAAATACTGTCAGTTAATTTATTACACAACAGTGAAGCCTTCCATAAAAAACATCTGTGATGGCGACTCGACAATCTCTTTGCTGTTCCCTATCCAAAACTTATCGCACTATTGCACAGAAGCACCAGTGGAAATTAAAAAAAAAGGAGCACGCAGGGAAAATTTTATAACTTTGACCTTTACACCACATCACTGAAAATTACTTTCGTATAACCAATCACGAGATTTTTGGTTGTGAAGGTTTCTTGCTTCCAACGTCATCCGTGTGATAACTCACATATTTAAATAGTCTATTCTATTCACCCTTTAGGAGCTTTTCCAAATGATGACGAAGTAGTCGTCCTTGTCGGAAAACTCAGAAAACCACTTCCCTGATTGGCCAAATTCATTTCTCGTAAAAAATTACATAATGAGACGTTAAATTTTACAATCTTACGGCTCCGTACGAGTCACCTGGGATGGCTTTCGTACCAGAAGTAGGCACGTAGGCTGTCTGAGACATTCCATCTCAATAATTTTTTTTACTACAGAACAAAATCGCGCTACCATTTCTGGGTTAAGGAGAGACGTAGCTTATATCACTAAATCCGACATTTCTTTATAGAATTGAACAGGCATTTGAAATGAAAGTTTTCCAAGAATTTATTTGAAGAACACCTGCGAATATATTTCGTATATCCCAAACCGTTCTCTAACCACAAGAAAGAGGGCAAAATGTGGGTTTTGAAGATTTTTTCTCGAATTTAGGACCTTGAGCAAAAAAGCGATGCTAGACGTTCTTCTAATGAATGCTAGAAACTAAAAAACATGTTATGACAGCCTGACATCTTCCGAAAAAGAAATAGAATAAGGAAGCCTTGAACCTATCAAAGACCGAAACACGTATTTCCACATTTGTTTTTGATTTTGAATTAGTTCTTACTTTTTAAGGTTTAAAAACAAGTAACTAAATGCCCATTTGCTCTATAAAGAAAAACAGGACTTAGCGATTTAGTTGCATCCTAACTGCAGATAAAAACACTCAATGTATATTTATAAAAGAACATTAGTAACAATTTACGTTAGAAAAATATTATCTCTACGACTTTTCTGCATTCCTTTTACAGATTTGTTTTCGTAAATGCGACATTTTTGTACAGTTCAAACTTACCGATACTCGAGTGTGACTCAGAATGCTGTAGATCTGTAGCTGCAGGAACATTCAAAGATTGATCTTTCTGTTGACCAGCTTTTATTTTTCCTTCAAAATTTTCTGCGCTTCTCGCATCAGGTGTCGTCAGTTCATCCGTTTGTATAACCAAAGTACTTTGGCAAGTAGGACACTTCGGTGCTTTATTACCTGTTAAATATAATTAATGATCGTTCGCAGGCCAGAGAAAGTTGCTTACACAGAATATTGTTCAGAAAATATTACTCACTAGAGGTTATAGTTATGAGACAATTGTCATCGTCTTGTGAGAAATGTGTAGAACATTTGATGCATTGAAAAACTTTTAACATTATTGGTCGTAATCTTATAGTTTCACCAAGAGTTTGAACGATTTTCTACAAAAAATTTGTCACGTTAATACAATGTTTATATTACATAATCAATGCTGTTTCTGTGTCAATATTAATTTGCTTTTGTAAAATACCTTGGCGTCTTCGAGTTCTAAATAGTATGTCCTATTTTGTCGATCCTTTCGTGTCGTATCAAAAACAATGTCAACACTCGTTTCTTGCCCTCCGCCCATATCACAAGACAATACAGTATTCATTGCCCATCGTTGCTTTACTTCTCTCGTCATAGAATCTCGTTCCTTGATATAGCTACACAATTTTTAAAAACATATTCTTTAGTATGCTAAACAAGTCTATTCAAAAGCAAGAGAACTATTTATAAAGAAAAACTTACTCTGGATTAATAACAAGAAACAATTCCTCTCTTTCATGTGTATTTTTTTTCTTCTGAACCAAATACAAATCTCCTATTTCTAAAAGTTCAAAACAGAAGACGAGCTAAAGGATAAATGTCCCGAACTCCGTGTACAATAAAAATAATAAGATATAAGGAATACGAAATATTGGTCTTAATCAATAATAATGGGATTCCAGCGAAAACTATAGGGAACTGAATTCGTTAATTCATTGCAAGCGAACCTATGAATATTGTTATAAAATTAAAAATATCTTACCCTCCTCAGGATCATAATTGTTTTCTACTTCTTTTGGAGATATGTCTGGGATTTCGTCGATGGTTTCGTCCCTATTACTGTCCTCCTGTATCTCACTATCATTATTGTTCTCTTTATTGTTACTGACATCGTTTACCTTGTGTTCACTGAATTGATTATCTCCACTACCAAATGTGTCTCCAATTAAATCCTTAGGAGTCGGACTATTTAATAAATTCAATGAATCTGACAGGTGTGTCGGAGACACGAATGCTGAAGCATTTACTGGAGTACTCGCAGGAGTTTTTGGAAAAGTACTAGTAAGCATGGGACGAGGACTGCGCTCGAGACCCATGATGTCTTGGACAAAAGTGCCAGCATGACTAGTTAACCAGTCATTTTCACCAAATTTTTCACGAAGTGCCAAAATTTGCTTTTTGATCTCCAAATGATCAGTCAAAGTTTCTAAATAAAAGTAAAACATCTTTAAAGGATTTACGGAAAAAAGAATTATACTTTAATAATTACCTATACTAGAAATTGGTGTAGAACTTTCTATTGTTTTAAACTCAGCAATCACAGCTTCTTTTACGTTCCTCTTTCTCCTGCTTCTCATTACACTTTTTTCTACACTCTTCATTAATTCTGATGATTGACTTTCCGTCATAGATGCATTAATAATGGACGTCTCTACCGACGCAGATGTGACATCCGAAGTTACTGAACCCGACAAAGAAGCCAAATCATCTCTGGATACAGAACGAACAGATCTAATTGCAAACATTCTATTTTGTGATACCAATTGCCTTTCCGACTTTGAAAACGGTAAATTATCCAGCACAAACTGAAACAATATCAATGCCATAATAAACGTTGGATTTGTTCAAATTGTATTGTTCACCAATACAATTCATTGTGAGTATATTGTTCATAATGTACATTTTGTAGTAAGCATGTCTCACCTTCCGATCACTCAAACTAGGATGTAAGCGTCTTATAGTGAGTATTCTATGTCTGGGATGATAGGACAATGGATTTCCATCCAACGCCACCCACAAGAGTGCGGACATGGTTTCTAATGGCCATAGCACAGAATGCTCTGTTAAACAATTGTATGACAAATCTAATTCAGTAAGACATTCCAATCCATGTAAACCTGTAAAAGTAATTTTGCATTTTAAAAACAAACATCATGTAAAAGCTACGTTTTGCCAAATGTAATACAAACCGACCATTCAAATTATCTATATAATTGTTTTTCAATATCAATATCTGCAGGGTTTGAAATGATGCTTTATTGAATATCGGTACTGCCTCCAACTTGTTGAAACCAAGATTAATATTCTTAAGACTCGGCAGGCAATTAAGTTCCGTTGCCGTTGATATCAAATTATGACTTAAATCTAACGTTTGAAGCCATGGAGCAAGTTCGAGCGATTTATCTAAACGTGCGAGAGCATTGTATGGCAATGCCAAATGCTGCAAAGAGGCCCAGACAAAGCCAACACCAGCATCACCTCCACAAGCAGCTGTAAATGAATATTTCATCCAGCGTAATGTAATCCATTGGAACCTTAAGGGACTTAAACAAACTAATATACAAAAATATACTTTTTTTAAATACCTAACAGTCTTCCAATTGATCCAACACCTCTTCCACCAGCACAAACAACACTTTCCAACTGTCCCCTAATACCTTGTATTCCTCTTACTAGTTCAATACACACTTTATGTAACTCCAAGTATTTCAAGTGCCGAAATTTTCTAATATCGATGCTAACTTTAGCGTCATTAGAATTGTGTGTAACTTTCAAACCAATTGTTTTTTGCACAAAGTCATGTAAAAATTTAAGATCTCTAAATATATCTATTTTGGAGCTATTACAAACTTGAAAAGAACACTCCAAATCTTCGCTCTCATCAACAATTAGAGAAAATGCTTCGTTGAGGTCATTGAGCAATGTAGTTGATAAAGACAGCTTGCTTGTAGCACTTAGTACTTTATCACCATTTTGACGTAACAGTCTCGCCAAATCGGATATCTCCTGCATGCTCGGCATGCTTTGTGGATTGTAAGACATAGCAGACATGTTGTATTCCAATGACAAAGTATACAATAGTTTGAGACAATTTTCTGGTCAACGTTAATAGATGCAGCATATCATTTTTTACTGAAAAAGACAAGAAAACGTCAGAGAAAGTTTCAGTCCTCAGTTGCAAAACAATTATACTTTGTATCATATGCGTGGTAACGTAAATATAAAAATACTTGCTGTCACAATACATAACAATAACAAATATGTATATCTTTCATTATGTAAGTATGTAATTTTAATTTTATCACCATTCCATACCCCTATATCATAGCTGCAATAATCTTCTTAAAATTTCATAATGAAGACGTATCTCCAGTCTCGCAAGAGGAAATATTTGTATACCTTATAAATAATATCAAACGTCGTACTCTACTAATCTTCTTCTTGTGACGACGACTGACGTTATTTCAGCATGTTTCTATTTCTCATTTCCGTCATATGTTATCGTATGGGGTGCTTTACAATGCGTAACGTGTGTATACTTCAGTCTATTTGAGTAAACACAAAACTATATCATTGGTGATTTCAAAAATATTCTGCTGGAGCTAGCGAATAGCAGGACATTGTATTGGCACAAGTTGAGTAATTGGAAACCACCCATGGTTGTCTATACTAATATCTGAGGTTATCAATTTAAAATATCGAATTATGTGATTCGTTTAAACGGTTTTTTGCGTTTTTTAATGAAATTTATAATAATTGTATATGCTAGCAATTTCAACAACAGTACGTTTCTAAAAGTGTTTAGCTCAATCGATGCAACAGATTGCTTAATGGTTCTAGGGAAATGAACAGCTACTTTTCAATCCTCCCAACAGTGATCATTCTAGACCAGTGACGAGTAGGGAGATGCACAACGCTACGGTTTTAGACGAAACCAAAAACATGGCGCTAAATCGGAGCGGTGAGTCCGGGAGTAAGATTTTGTGATCATCGCCTCCGTTGATAATGCATATCCCATCGTAGCCGAGCTGAATGTGATCACGAACATGTAGCCTGGCCAGCAGAAGTTCTCCGCAACTTTCCGCTGGTTCCCAGAGCAACCCTTAGAACGAGACCGCTCATCAGATATTGTCTAAATATTTTTTTTGCAATCTTAAATTCGAGTGCACAGTGTAAGCTCGATAAGATTTACTAAGATAAAAGCCAGCACCTCATGCCTACCTGTGTTAAGGAGTGCAGCGATGCGGTGCTAGCTTCCATCATTATTTAACAATAGTTGCAAGCGGACCTATGGTCCCAACATTGCGTACTAGAGAGAACTATTTCGGAACTGTTTGAAGGACAATCTGAAAACAACACTGAAAGCCAGCTCCTTATGCATACCTGCGCTGAAGCATATGGTGCGACTAGTATCCTTAATAGGTATTTTACCGATGTTACGTAGCAGAACTATTGTTAAAACCTATCAGGAACTATAGAACTCCTCGAGAACTATTGAAAAAGCCTATTGTTGAAACATTTTTAAGAGATTTTAAAAAAGTACGGTGCTGGAGCTGACACTCGTATAGCATCTCAATTTTTGAACAATGTTTCATCAATTAACTATTTCAATAGTTCTAGAGGAGTTCTATAATTCCTGATAGATTTTAACAATAGTTCTGCTACGTAACACCATTAAGATACGTATTTTCCAAAAATTGAGGTGGCAGTCGTGAGCAATTTTTATTAATTAAAACACCACCAGGGTCACTGGGACATTAATTAAGCTCATAGCAGTCTCATGCGCTTATCCCTACCCTTATCTGTCTTCTCCTTATCAATTATTATGGCTACCATAAATGCCCTTTATTATTTAAAATTTATATGAAATACTTAGTGCAGCACACTGCATATAATTATTCTAGACGTGCAAGCTTAGTGACGTGATTTTTCGATTCCCGGTCACAAGGCGACTCCGGCTACCGATACAGATAACGTTCTCGCTTTCTGGTCCCCTTTGAGTCTCCACGGACCGGCAGAAGTGCGGGTGAAATATCGGCGCTGGAGATGGGCAAAGAGCTGTATAGTTGGCGGAGATAGAGTTTTGATACGGTTAAGGGAAGGCAAGGAACCCCCAGACCCGAGTTAAGGAGTAGTGCCCAGCTGTCATCCGATGCCCTGGGGAAGCAATCGGACGTACCGATCCGCTAAGGAATGCTCTTGATTTGGTTTAAAGGGACGACTCGAGGGAGGTGGAAGAGTTATCGGCTATAAGGATCTCGACCAATCAGATGATCAGAATGATTAGTTCTCGAATTTGGCTATTGTTGATGCAGTCTGTCTCGGGGCACCGACCGAGATGTCACGAGCTGCTTCGCGCTCCCGTGCTGTCTGTTGATAGTTTTTTAGCCGTGTTTCGATACGGTATAGCAATTTCTCGCTCGTGTTGTTCTCGCGTTGCTCTCGCGATATCCAGGAAATTCTATGGATTTCCTGTGAGTGTTCCGGAAGTGCAGTGCCGTGCCCCAGTGCAGTGCCCACCCGAGTGTCTTGTGGATGCAGTTCTCGGCCTTCACGGATCAGCTGCACCAGCTCCGGTGAGTACTCCCAATTTATTAATTGGTGAAGGGATTTCGATTTGATAGGTCCGATTCGTTCTTTTACGTTCTCGAGTCGTCGCTCTCTGTCTTTCACACTATTTGCCTGACTCTTACTTTGACTCTCTCTACCTCGACCTAGCAGTCTGAGCGGCCGTGCATTTCCGTAACCGTCCGCTCCCGTTCGTGCATTCAGTTGCGTTTGCTGATTTTACGCGACCCCAAAGATCAGCACCTACGGTTGCGTTTCTCGATTTTACGCGTCCCCGAAAACCTATAGGATCCGTTAAGTTATCGTCTTTTTGATAGGTTCCGTCAGAGCTCTCGTTCTGGCGGAGTTGGGCCTGTTCCGCCCCAACTCCTAATTCATACCGGCTCGTCAGTTCCCGGTGAAAAAAGAATTGGCTGGCGCCCGCCTGGCTTGCGGATGCATAAGCGAAGAGTGGGCGGCCGAAGGTAACGTAGGTTGGTTCTCGAATTTTTCGCTATCGGTGTCGAGTAAGAAAGATATGTTGCAGTTTATATAAGCTAACTTACGCTAGCTTATTATTTAATCTTTATATAAATTACTTGGCGCAATACACTGTATCCAACTATTCTAGATGTATACGCTGATATATGGATGGGCTTACAATATTATTTTGCAAAATGTATATTTGCGATAGTCATTCGCACACATACTATGACTATCTCATTCGAAAGAGTATAGTCTCTAGTACATCACCACTGCGCTCCATCGTTTGCAATTTCTTAAAAATGTTTCAACAGTACGCTTCAATAGTTCTCAAGGAGTTCTATAGTTCCTGGTAGGTTTTAACAACAGTTCTGCTACGCAACATCGATAATATATCTATTAAATGTACTGGTGGCATCATACACTTCAGTGCAGGCAAGCATGAGTTGCTGGCTCTTGTCATATTATACTTACCGTGCTTACAGTGTGCACTCAAATTTAGGATTGCAAAGAAAAAATGTTAAGGCTATATCCGATAAGCTTCCTCGTTCTAAGTGTTGCTTTGGTAACCAGCGATAAGTAGCGGAGAGCCTCTATCTGCCAAGCTAAGTACACGTTCGTGATTTTGATGAACTCAGCTACGACGGGATCCGCATTATCGCCGGAGGCAATGGTCACTAAACTCTGCTTCCAGACTCGCCGCTGCGTTTCAGCGCTATGTTTTTCGTATCGCCTAAAACCGTAGCGTTGTGCATCTCCCTCTTCATCTCTGTCCAGACAAACCTATTGATCATCATTTCGTTGATACATCATCGTCCAGAATAAAATCCCTAGTGTTAGCATTCTAACCTTAAAAATAATCGGTTTCGTGTTAAAAAATGAAGACGTTCATGATTTTTTTAAGCATCTTTTTGTTGTTAAATACAAATTTCATAAATGAATCTACAGCGACAACACAGAAATCATGGCGTGACAAGGATATAACTGATATGAACGATGCAGATTTGGAACACTTATTGGAAGAATGGGAGGTAGAAAGAGATATTTGATAAACAATGTCTCAATTTCGAAATAGCTTATAATTTTATTTAAAAAGTGCAGAAAGTAGAAGTTACTATTATAACATTTAATTATAGAAAGACGATGAACCCCTAGAACCAGATGAACTTCCAGAACATCTTAGACCAAGTCCTAAGATAGATTTATCACAGGTCAGTGTGGTACTACATGCGTAACATAAATAAACTATATTTTTAAAATAGTATAGTACATTCTTTGCAGATAGATATGTCAAATCCTGATAATGTGTTAAAAATGACCAAAAAAGGAAAGGGTGTAATGATGTTTGTTGATGTCTTAGAAGAGCTTTCAGAGGAAGAAGCTGACGTTGTAATGAAAATATGGCAGAGCAGTCTCCATAATAATCACATCATAGCAGAAAGGTAGAACTTGTATTATATTTGTTTATTTATTCATCTGTCACAAACAGTTGAAATGTGTGCTTTGTGATAATTGTAGGTATCCTATTGATAAAAAGAGGTCTGTGTACTTATTCCCGGAAGGCTCGCAAGCCATTGATGCTAAAAATTATTTGATAGAACAACCTGAATTATCACATATTACTTTAGAAGGTCAAATGTATCATGGCAAAAATTCCAAAGCAGTAAGTAAAATATATAAAGTTAATGGAATCTTAAGTGATACAAAATGGTATAATTTATTGTTCAATATATTCTAGAAGACAGCCGACACTGGAGCACAAAATGTACTAAACACTAAACCTAAGAAAAAAAATAAAAAGAAATCTGAATTGTAAATTTATTAAAGAAAATGTTTCTGTAATATTCTCCGAAAAAATTTACTTTATAATAATATACATATACTAGTTCCTTTTATATCAGAAAAATGAATGAAACATTTTGGTTGTATATGATTTTTGTTTGTTTCATATAAATCATTTTCTACAATATGCACTAATGACATTTAATCAAGAATGAATAAAGTCATATGTCCCAACCTAATGTTAAAATATTTGAATATTTAAATAACGAATAAATGGTTTACATGAACCAAGCTATTCAACAATTGTTAGCAGCTAATATCTATTTCCTGAGCTCAATAATTTCATAAAGTTAAATGAAATACAATAGTTTACAAATAAATTTTATTGTGCTTCAAGTTACATAATATCAAATTATCAATGTGCTTTATTTAGTTAAACTTGTTTTACTAGTTCCGGAATCTGTCTGTGCATTGTGCATTGCGTTAACTTCTCTTTGCAACTCTTTGACAACACTCGCAAGAGCATGTGGATTTACTCCATTTTCGCATAGCCTTACACAAATGCTAAGAGTAGCAGCATCCAAGTTGGTGTTCAGCAATTTAGAAATTTGATGTAATGTTTGGAACGTTTTACGAGCCGCATTAACCTGGTAATTCACAGGCTCTGGCATGCTGGCCCGATTTCGTTCCCTGTTAAACATACAATTAGATCATTATAATTGATTATTTAAAATATTAAAATCACATAATCAAAGAGTAATAATGCTACTTGTAAATGGATAAATTTTCAGAATTTCATTTCACAGTTGGTTCTAAAGTCTTGCCAACAGCTTAATATATTGAGACCTCATTGGGATTTTGCCAAAAAGTATAAACTGTCCTATTAAAAAATAATAGCAAACTATGCTGCTGTAATTCGAACCAAGGAAACAATATGTTTTTGATACATTTATAACATTTACACATTTGTTTTTCTATTTAGGAGATTACCGTTTCATTGAGAGCTATAGAATAGTTATGTTAAGTAAACGAGTTTTTAAGTACATCGTGCCCTATATTTTGTCTTCTAACAACATTAAATTAATGTGACCTAAACACATTCATGGTCAGACCCTAACAGAGATATGGAGTAATTTGAATATAAAAAGTAGACATCGCGCTATTGAGATTTCAATTATAAGTCTCTTAGTGATCATTTGTAATATAGTTAAATGTAATCGTGCGAATCTGCATGGTAGTTCTATGAAATAAAAATTGATAAGAAAAGATACATATACTGTCAAATGTTCAATAAGTACGAGAACGGCGAATACTAATTGTTTTGTTTAGCTCGATCATTAGTGAAATGGTTATCGCCTACGCGTATACGGAGATGGTACGACCAAAAATACTTACTCTCCGGCGTTAGACAGTTTTACGCAACGAACGGTCACAGTTAGAGAAAATATCTCTCGGGGCGTTGAATTGCACAGTTAAATAGAGCTTTTAAATCGCTAGCTTTCTTTCTCGTTAGTGCGCGACACCTTAGAAAATTTTACTGTTTTGGATAATATCACGGAGATGACAACCAGGGAAGACACGAAGAAAAGGATGCAAGAGGATGGCGGTTACAATCTTGAGAGTAACAAACTTTTTTATTTCTTTATTTTGTACAGTTACAGGTCTCTCAACTGGTGAAACTATTGGTATTTAACTTTTAATTGGAATTCATGGAGTATCACATTTCTTGTTCATATTTAAAAAATTGCGAAATAATGCTTGCGCAAGAATATTCTTTAAACACGTTCCTAGCGTATTTCGCTATGTGGCGCAAGACTTTGTCGGCAGGAGATAGAAATAATCTCTTCTGTCGAGAAGTCGGTAAAGTAAATGTACATTATATGAATCGCTACTAAGTTAACTATCTGGATTGAAATTTCCATCAATGATTAAATTTGCATCGTATGAACGCAGCCTAACGAAGTAGGTGTGACGATCAGTCAGCTGATTCTTGCAAGGCTTACGGGATCGGCTTGGGAATTGTTATTCCCTTCACTCCAGGAAAATCTTGATTTTCACTTAAAAACAATAGTTGATTAACGATGGCGCTTCATTCTGCAGGAAAAGGAAAACTTCTTGCCGTTATTGGTGACGAGGTATACAATGTTTAATTAACTATTTTGATATATGTCATATTACTTGGAACATTATAAACGAAATTATTAATGTTTTACAGGATACTTGCGTGGGATTCCTGCTGGGAGGTGTTGGTGAAATCAATAAGAACCGTCAATCCAATTTTATGGTGGTTGATAAGAGTATGTTACCTACTTTATGTAATACTTGAATATAGTTGCTCCAAAAAATCGAAACTTTTATAGTGACCTAGCATATACGATATTACATGCAAGAGCATATACGATATTACATGCAAGTTAGTCGTCATTTTCTACTCACATACATAATGCCATAGCAATACCGCTGTTATATTGTTATGAAAATGCATGGGAAATTATAAGGTTGTATTTTTTTTGGAAGCTGTCAATGTATAAATATTACTTCTAATCATGCGAAGCAGATAAAAGTATACTTTCTATATGTTTTTCTTATATTTATTACAGACACTGCAGTTAGTGAAATTGAAGATACTTTCAAACGTTTCATCAAGCGAGATGATATTGATATCATACTCATAAATCAAAATGTAAGCTGGAAGATTGATGAAAGACATGAACTAATGAGACTAATTAAATCAATTTACAGTCATAAAACTATTTTTGTTGTGCCACAGATTGCTGAAATGATTCGTCATGTCATTGACAGTCACACTCAGCCTATTCCATCTGTCCTAGAGATTCCAAGCAAAGACCATCCATATGATGCGAGCAAAGACTCGATTTTGCGGCGTGCAAGGGTAAGCATCCATGGACATCATCTTGATCAGAATGTTACCACGGCTCAACCTTTATACTATTTTATGCAGTTATTTTTACTCCTTAGTCACACAAATAATTTATTTTTCAGGGTATGTTCAATCCGGAAGATATTCATTAATGTACAATATTTCAGCACACACTGAATTGGTAATGAGAGTATTGTATACTAAAAGTATTTACGGACCCATGTATAATTTATTAGAGTAACCAATAGGTCCACGTTACACAAACTATTCCTGTGAATATAAATAAGAAAGTCTAACATTCCATCACATAGCGACTCTTATAACTTTTACCACACTTAAAAATTTGCTTATTGCAACTACCCTAAACAAAAGTGCATAATGAAATTTGTGAACGTATCAAATACATATTCAAATTGGCATTGGTATAACTTGTAAAATGTAAAATCTTTTAATCAGTTGATGGAAATTGTAAAATATTATATGTCAAAGATTATCCCATCGAATTCTTTAAATATTCAGTTTTGTTAGATGAATCATCATACCTGTTTTTCCTCTCTTACAATTAACCAGAAGTATATAAAATATGTACATAATTGAATGAATAAAAGATTACATCATTAAAGTAAATCACTTAATTTATTTTTTTCATTATAAATGTATACAGATCAAATAATAATATAATGCATAGGGTAACAAAATCTTTTAATTTCAGATTGAGACTGAATATTTTGTAAAACACATCTACCTATAACCACAGACAAAACAAAATCAATAAAATTATTAATGTTATGTATATAAAGCCAACCCCTAACAATAAATAACCACAGATAAAACAAAAAAATCAATTACATGATTAACATTATACATACAACCGACCTTAAATGAATATCTACATATTCTAGTTCACTGAAATCAATAAATTACATAGCCGGAATAGGCGACCATTACAAGAAAATATGGTTTCAATGAAAAGACAGAGAGACGTAAAAAATTCTTTCGAGATAGTCTTATGCCTAAATAGGAGGCTTAGTTAATAAATAACTATTTTTGTACATATCGTTTATACAAAGATATCGATAGGAAAACAAAATATATTATTCATTTTTTTTAGAGATTTCAATCCTTTGAACATATTTGTTACGCATTCTACACGTATCCGTTCACGTAATGTTATCTGCATATACATATATAATAACCAAACAAAGATAAAATTTAAATTAATCAAAATCGTGCAAACAAATACAATTTATGCGTACTGCGCTCATTCATAAATAATACTTGTATCGATATTGCTATAAATTTTGTTCTTGATAGATTATACGATTCAATGACATATCCATTGTCTACAATTTTCATCCTTTCCCAAATAAGTAACGAATCACTTGGGAAATAATGTTTTGTATAATACGTTATGCATTTTATTATTTAAAACAATCTTCGCACTTCTTTAACCACTTAAGTTCATACTTTTCATACTTCGTACTTCATTGTTTTGAACACACGTGTGTTTTGGGATTTTAAGTACACACAACTTAATACGATAATAGTATCAAATGCATTCCTGCCACTTGGACCTCTAGTGAGGGCATAAAGCTACCAAGGAGCAAGAAGAAGATCAAGTGCATTCGGTCAGTTCATGAGTTCTCTCAATGTTTATACTTATGATTATATCTAGATTTTGTTCCCCATAAGATAATAAAGCAAGAAACAATACAGAACAAAAAAACAGAACGCTTCTTTGTACCCTTTCGGTAAAAGCATCAATGTAAATGGAGAATTTCCTACAAGGTCCGTCATGTAAGTTTTTCTTGAGCATAGCCAAAATTTCACTTTAAATTCTATCTTTTTTTTAAACCTATCAATGGTCTTTGGCTTAACTTTTTCATGTATGACATTCTTCTATTTTTCACAGAAATCAATTTTGGTATAAGCAACGCGGGATAACTTTCATTACAGTTGGAAGTAGATCTCACTTTTAGATTACGAAATCCCCGTTAACGACAAATACTCGTGCACTTTAGATGTGCAAGATCAGACGCAAAAGCAATGACTATGAATTAGCACATCAACTCGCGCGATAACATAACATAACGTACATATTAACAAAAAAGAAAGCAATACAAATCCAATACAGTGGCATTAAACAAAAATCATAATATATAACTTTATTGTCTAGCCACTGTATGAACGTTCGCTGTAAAATATCATAAATGATAAAAAAATTAGATTTTATGGATCTAATCATCTCGTTCCTCTCGTGCACTCATGAATAGTTTTTGTATCGTATGTGTGGCTTTCACTATAAAGAACAGGAATCCATTTTAGATATTCGTTAAATTTTAAATATAGCTATCAGAATTATGACGACTTACCATTCAAGTTTTGGAACCCCCTAGGTCTTTGCGTCCAGACAACACCCATATAATATGCAGGAATGCCTGACAAAGTAATGACAGCACCCATGCCCACTTCGTAAGGCCTTTCATAACAAGGCACCAGTACCAAGAATGCACATACAACTACGAATGTTATGGGAACCCATAGTGAGACCTAGGTATCGAAAGAATTAGGAAAATATTTTTTTACTGCGTGGCTCAATTAAATTTATATAAGAAAAAGTAGAATAGTCTACCTTGATAGGCCGCATCATGTTTGGCTGCTTGTATCTGAGCCACAGTATTCCAGCCACCGATAGCATTATGAAAAATGATTCAACTATACTGCAGTAGGTGATAAGTACGAAAACATCACTTGTGCACAGCATCATTAAGGATAAAATGCACTGAAACATTGGATTGAAGCAGAATGTATAAAAATTATACAAGAAATATGTATCCAAGTATTATACCTACCAAGAACACTAAGGCAGGGGTCGGAGTAAGTCTTCTGACATTGATATGGCTCAGCATCGATGGAAAATGTCCATTCCTAGCACCCACGAAACACATCCTCGATGACGTCATGATGTGAACGCTTAATCCACCAAATGCCGATACTGCTACCATTAAAGGTATCGTCCAAGCCATAACGCCAAGTAACTGATCACCAAGTGTCTACAGTTGATGAAAAACAATGGTAGTGACAATGGTTAAATTCCCAAACATCTTAGTGTATACAATTTGAATAAAACTAATACTGACTACAGCGATTGCATGAGATGATATCATGGCTGTTGGTGTTAGAACAGATAAATAAGCTATGTTTGCTAACACGTAAATCAGCGTAACCAATGGTAGCGATATGTATATGGCGCGAGGCAAATTCCTGTAAAAAAAATTGTTAGATGTGGTTTGGTTTTTATATAACATAGGAAAGATCGACAATAATCTAATGCATGTGCTTACACGTAGGGATCTTTTAGCTCTTCTGTCATGAAATTTAGATAATTCCAACCAGAATAGGAAAATATACCAGAGTAGAAGGCCACTGCAATTTTTCCCGGGTCCGTCGTGGTACCCTCGAACGCATTTTCAAAGTTTTCCGCATGTCCTGTAACATGTAATGTAATGTAATCTTAATTAGGATAAGTATTGTGAGACGAAATCTAGCATATATACAATTTCACGATGAAAGTTTCAGTTCAATCATTTAAATAGATTATACTTCGATATAAATCTGAGGACATGTAAATTACTGGAATGAAGCTTACCCATCATTAACCACGTTAATCCCGCAATAATTATTATCACCAGAGCAGCAATTTTAGCAAACATGAACACATTTTGCATTTTTGACGTTTCTTTCACGTCGTAACAATTGACAAATGTAAGTAAACCTGATAAAATGTTTACAGATATAGTATCAATATTCAAGGTAAGGAAATTAAGATTTGTATGTCTTGTAATACTTACAAATAGTAAGTGCTGCAATAAGTCTTACTCCAGCATCTGGTATGGGGCAATTGGGAAAGAACGGTTGGAGAACGTATTGAGCAAAAGTTAAACCCATGATAGCATTGGTTGTAGGTCTACAAAAACAAAATCAAATGTACGTTACAAGATAGTATTGTTATATGAAATTCCTTCGTTGTTTTTTTAAAATTAATTTGTTACTCACACAAAAATTAAATTAGCAGCCCATAAATATAGAAAAGACGGCAGCGCTCCAAATGCCTCATGAATATAAGCATAATCTCCTCCACTGCGAGGTATACTTGTACCCAGTTCAGCATAACAAAGGGCACCGACCATCGACAGAAGTCCACAAAGAACCCATATGATTAGAGACAACCCTACACTACCTACTTCTTGAATAACACCCTTGGGTGAAACAAAGATACCTATAAAGAATTATTATTTGCATATTATCTACATTTCATTTTATATTGCACAATCACTAATACCAGACAAGTAACTTACCAGAGCCAAATATTATTCCTAAGATAATTGCAACACCTTCCAATAAACCAAGTTGTTTCTTCATTCGTACTTTTCCGACTTTTTGGTCATCTCCATTGACCGTAAATTTCGCATCACCCGCTGAATTCATTAATTGAATCTCACTAGGAGATTCGTGCGTTACTTGTTTCACCATTTTACTTTAAAAAATTGCAGGTTTACCTATATAAACACGAAATTATTAACCCTTTTATAATTTATGTACATACTGTATAATTTCTGCAAGTGTATAAATATTGGAATAATTTCTAATGTATTAGAAGGTAATTGCTGATGTTATCAAATTATTTCTTTGCAAGAACTGCAAATGTCATGTTACCACACGTCCATATCCATACTAAAAGTTTTGAGAAGTGAGGCTTGTCTACAGCACCTATCTGATTACGCTGTTGTAGCATAAAAATGATACAACAGCGTAATAATATAACAGCTCATATGTTTACAAGCAGTGAATGTTAACGGGAGTTAAATGCAAAACTCTATAATCAGTTATACCATTCTTTCAGTTCAATATATATACATAAATAGATAAAGCATACAATTATTTTAAATCGTAACTATCAAGCGTATGAATACAAAAATGAATATACTAAACAATGATTACAGATCCACTTTTTCCAAAGCATATATAAGATATCTATATAGGATGATAGATAGTATAAGAATAATATAAGGTATTTATAAATATGTTATTCAAAGAATGTCATCACTCTGTACTATTTAACACAGAGGTAAATTCAAAATAATGAAGTTTCCAAGAAATGACTCCTAAGTACCAGATTGTAGTTTCACTTCTATGTAGCTTCAATATATAAGGCACAAATAAATATTCAAAATTCTTAACATGGACAAAAACTTACCAAATATAATTTCCTTGGAATATAATATGAATTAAATTTATCAAGGCGTTTTGTGTTTCTGTAGTTTCTACTAAGTATAGGAAGTATGATGTACGATGCAATAGGTACAAGAATTTGCAGAGATCTCTAAGACTGCTGTTATACCTTGGAATTGCTGCTCCAACATTCTCTAGAAAAGAAAAAAAAAGAGTATAAATACTACAAGAATCAAACTTTCTCGAAGTTTGAAATACTTTAAGTCTGTAATAATAGAATATTTAACTTGAATGAAACCTTTTAAGGCAAGAACCTCGTTGCACGTACTGTCCAAAATTTTAAACTCAATTAAAACATCTTCATAAATTAAAGCAATATCCTCTTTTATCGAGTGCGAATGAAAGTAATTTATCGTAAATTACCTGAGAGGAAAATTCGCATAAAATTCCGCATCCACTTTGCTGGAACACACGTGCTAAACTGTCGCCTATGGTCGCCTATGGATCAGAAAACGGGGATTCAAGAATTTTAGGTATCAAATCTCGTTCTCACAGCCAATCGAATCACGTCTTTAACCACTCCGTGGCAGCCTCGACTTTTTGCCGAATAGTAGAGCACAAACTATTGATGCTACATGAAAAAAAGGGAGATCGAATCTATGTATAGGGAAACTTTCATTTTCCTCATTACATATGGAACATCTTAATCATTAAGCTTTTTGTCCTTCATTCATTTGATCGAAACAAATAACGGACTGAAGATCATCATTGGGACCTGGATAATTGACAAAATAAAAATTGTTTGAATTCCAACATTCTAAGTTTGCATATGTTGTGCGTACAGTATACTCATTGATACTTGTAAGGATATAAATTTTTGTTTATTATACTTGGATTCACAATATAGACATTATAGTCATACTCATGGACTTTTTTCGCACATTTTGTGTATATCAGATAAAATTGTTTCCTCTTTGCACATTCCCACAGCAGTGCAATTACAATCTCTCAGAAAACGGAAGATGGATTGAATCTTCGTAGCAAGATCCATGGGAAATTACCAATCGACATTCTTTCGGATTACATGGATATGCGCTACGTCACTGATCTTTGCTTGTGTTGTTATGTTATGGAACTTGTGCATTGCTGCATTTTCGCCGTATTTTCATATAAAAGTTGGAAATATATGCTATTACTGACAAGGAGTATGTATTTCACAATTTTCATCAGCATATCTCCTATCAATATTCGATTGAAAATGTGTAATTGTGCCGTGGAGCAGAGATTCCATTTTATGAAATTGCTTTTGCTTCTTTCTTCACATTCTAACCCCATTCTTATACACTTCTTCGTTTTTCTTATTGTACATTTATTTATATAGTAGATGCAATATACCTAATGTCTTACAGAAAATATATATATTTTTCCTATTTCCTACTGAAATAATCACGTGGTTTTTGAGTTTTTTAATGAGTACTTTGTATTTTAGGTTCAGGCAATATTGGATTAGCACACAGCCCAGGAAAAATATGATATAGTGCGTGATAAACGAAATATTTAAGGAAGATGTCATTCTCAGTGCATAATGATGACTATCGAAGGGTTGTCGAAGAAGCCGTAAACCAAAAAGAATCTTATATGGAAAGTGATACAGCAGCTGAATTTCTGTTAATACCAAAGCATGAACAGTGCATGGAACAAACAATGGTACTTTTTCTGAATATCTTAAAGTACTATAATAAATCATATTCTGACTGTTATTCTAATAATATTATATCTTATAATAAAAACAGGTTGTTGGGGAAGAAATAGTAACACCAGAAAGTATTCAAATAGGTAAACATGTTTGTGACATTACCAATTCAGATTCTACAAGTGAATCAAATACGTATTTGGAAGAGAATGTTAATGCTGCTGAGCATATTGTAAATTACCACGAACCTTCTGATACCTTACATTTGCTAACGGAGGCAAAGATTAAGCAAGAATGGAATGATAGCTTTACGGATGATGCTTTCATGGTAAATCTTATATAACACATTAAATATAGTATTTTATATATTTCTGTACATTCATTCAATTCTCTATAGATTGCAGCAAAAATAATCTACTCCTGATTTCTTTAAATGATTAATTACATATCTCAGATTCGTATAAACGATGTATATTACAACAAAAAAAATTAAAATAGTTTTTCAACTCTAGTGAGGAATTCTTTTTGTATTTCAGTACAATAGCTTATGTTCTATTCCTTTGATTAAATAGCAACCTGATTATGATGGGCAAGAAGCTACATTACATTACGGAGAGGAAATACCAGAGGCTGACGAAGAAGATGCAGAAACAATAGCAACATTTGTAACTTCTGCTGGTCAACAATTAGCTTTATACGCAGTAGAAGATTCTGACGAAGTATTTGCTGTGGCTGTTTATGATGAATCTGGGGAACCTCCTACGAATTTTCAATTTCTACTAAAGTATGCTTCTATTAAGGATATATTCTATCGATATTATGTACTGTATAATTGTCATTGGCGAAATTTATAGAGCCGACGTAGAACGATTGATTGGGGAAGGCGCGGTAAGAACAGTGAAGAAACCAACTCAAATGAAAAATCAATTGGTAACTACACATCCTCCAGTATTCTTACCTAAGCAAGAACCAGTTGAAAAAATAGAAAGCCCGGAGATTTCAATGGCCGAAATAACGGGGTTATATAAAATGAACCAAAAATCTAGTACCTGCAACAAAAAGTCTAGAATCTCTCAGCATTCAGATTTATTAGACACCAAGCCATGCAACGTGACTTATTCTTCTGACAGACGGTCAGATATTACATACGTAATGATGGATGATACCGGCGAAAATATCAGTAAGTTACCTCATTACCGTAAATCAAATGTTTTTGTAAAATATCGAGCCCTGGATAATTGAAATCTATATCTTTTGCAGTGAATCGATCGGAGGAAAGTCAAGAATGCTTCGAAAGTGACAATGAAATCATTGAACAGTCAACAGTACAATACATTCTTTTGGAAGGCGATCAGTCGGATTCAGAATTAACTTTCGACGAGATTCAAGCGACGCTACGGAGTCTAAAGACGTCGCAGTCTCGATCGTCATTAAAGAAACCACTAAACGGAAAAGTAGCAACGGACCAAAAGACTACAAACGGAATGTTCCTCATGAATTCTCCAAATGGTTCCGTGTCGAGTAAATCACAAATCCCGTCGAGTTACTGTACAGTGTCTTCAGAGAGTGGACGTAGGCCTCATTGTAATTACGGATCTTCAAGAAAAAATCACATTTCTAGTTCATTAATGGGGAGAAAATATATATCCGAAGGAAAAGATAGTTTAACGAGTAACATGGGAAAATCTGTAACTACTGCGAGTACAGATAATACCATCTCGAAGAAAGTTTCACCGATTTCTTTATCCGAAAGTAAAATCGCTGAAACAGTTCAGACTGTGTCAAAGGTGAAAAGATCTCGCAAACAGCAATTGACACTAGTAAATCGTGGAGATTCCGAAATAATAATACAACCTGCATCCCTATTGAACGAGGAGGACAATACACATAAAAAGCGAGGAAGACGAAAAAAGAAACCTCTTCCCGATCCAGATTACAATCCACGACCTGTAAGAACGAAACGTGTAAAAAAGTCACCCAGGTATAGAACAGTTGAAGTGATTGAAATTGACATTGACGAGGAGGAAGGTGCTCCGGAAATCGAGGACGATGCGGTCGAAATCGCCGTAGGGGATCCTAACAAAGAGAAAGGATCGAGCGACAAGGAGAACGACGTTATAATGGTGGGAGATTCGGATAATGAGTTTCAAGTGTCACCAGTAAAATCTTCACCGGCTGTCTTACAGTGTGAGCACTGTTCACGGAACTTCAGGCAACAAAGAGCACTTGACACACATTCTAGAGTGTGTCCAAAATCACCTACAAATGCGCACAAGACACAAGAAAGGGCAGCGAGGACAGCTATAGACAGAAGTAACGGGAATGACGTGGACGAAAAACAGGCGGTGAAAAAGCAGTATACGTGTAAAGTGTGCCAGGAGAAATTTGACGTTGTCGTCGCCCTGGCACGACATGCGCGCACTAACCATAGTCAGAGAAAGAAGGGTAGACCCGCTAAAATTGCTATTGAAACTAAACCCGAAACTCCACCACTGCCGGAACCTCCTACGCCGGAGGAAGAGAAGCGGATAGTGGTGCAAAAAACTAGAAAGAAAAAAAATCAAAGCCCTAATAGAATTTGGAATGTCAAGAAATTAAGCTGTACCGACTGTGGCAGGTGGTTTCCCAGTGCCGCATCACTCTCGGCGCATTGTTTACAACATGCAACCAAAATGTCTGGTAAGTATCGCATCTGAGAAATATCTAAACAACAAACAGTGCTTCCTTGCAACATCAAAAATTGTTTCCAGTTCAATCGGTGTACGGAATTCTTTAATTTCTTATAGGTTCAAGCTGAAAGTTCTTTTCGTGTTTCCTATATACGGAAATCCTTCTGTTCACTGTCCAATGGATCTATTTCCTTATTAAATAGACTTCGTTCCTGTATTGCAATAGATTTTATTAAAAAGCTTATGTAGTATAGTGAATAAATGACTTAGTGTTAATGACTGTCACAGTCAGTATATATACTGAATATTGGAATTTTGGTATGCTGTTTGCAGAACAACAAAGACGACGGTGCCAAACGTGCAAGAAACTCATAAAATCAAGGTCTCTTTATATTCGTCACATAAAGATGCACAGTAAGGCCAGGACGAGTGTAAAATCGGTGACGAATATTTTGCAAAAAAAGCTACGACGCACAAGGCAGGCAGCGAGTAAAATTACGTCGTTGAGGAAACGTGGAAGGCCCAGAAAACTTTGATCCGTTCTGTGAAAACAAATAGAATTTATAACGAAAATTGTATACACATCAAGAGATATGTAACGTAACTTGACGTGACGTAGCATAACGTAATGTGAAACTTACGTTAATATATTTCAGTTGGCGTAATTATTATTAAATTAACTTATGGATTGTTCTGCGATGATGCAAAATCAAGTGCAATTGATAAAAGGTTGTTTTTAAAATACGCAATATCTTTTATACGGACCGTCGTAATGTGCATCGATAGTATAACAAATAAATTCACATACTCAGAGAGTAGCTAATAAATATAAATGCGATTTATATTTATAATTATCGACATTAAATTACAAATTTTCTTCAACGAAATCATCGCTGTTTCGTTACATATCTCATAGAGGTGTTTGAGTACGCTAAGTTCCAGGTAACTGGATTTGTTGAACCTAGAATATCACCTACCTTTAGTTTATCAAATTATGGCATATTATCGATAGACATTAAGCAATGTAAATAATACTATTTCCTCGGAAATGAATATTTGCAAAATGTATTAATACGGTGTTCTCATAAGCGTACCGATTCGCGATATTCTAGAAAGATGACAAAGTCTCTGTAATATTTTGAATAATAGAATGATATATAAAAAGAATATATTGATACAGATTAGATACTGTCGTACACGTATTACAATTATTATAAATAAAGAATTAACTTTAAGTTGTAAATGATCCTGTTATTTTGATACAGCCTCGTGTACATAAAGCATAATAGTATAAACTACTCATTTTAGTAAAAAAAATAAAGCGTGATTCGTTGTGCTATTTACGACTATACTACACAAACTGCAGACTGTTAAACAAAGTGTTGTATGTACATACAGGTTCTCATAATGGCTTGGTACAAAACTAGAAACGCAAATTTTACCCCAGTAAGATAATTCAGTTAGATGGTTTACAAGAATGTGAAATTCAGCGACAAAATAAAATTGTTAAAACTTCTTTGCACTTTAGATTTTTATAACGACACACTCCGCAGTGATATAGATTCTATAATGTCAATGGATTATACTCGTTTCTTTTATTAATTCACTGCTATGTGAAAATGCACGTTATCTCGGGCTTTCATAATGGAGTAAACTAGAGCACGAGCGTTCGCTAGAGATTGTTTTTTTTAAATTTTATTGAAGATTGTTGGTTGCAAACCGTATACTATGCGAGTCTCATAGGGTATACTCAGTAGGTAAGCCTTCCTTCCTTTCCTTATGGCTGACTCCTCCAATGAGGAGATGTGTCAGAGCAGGTAAATCTAATCGCAAACATTTATATTGAACATAAAAAACTTTCATAATGAGCCTAATGACTTTCAATTCTGAGAAGCTTGCACAGAAAAGAGGTTGCAATCACTGATAAAGCAGAGATGAGTAGGGAGATGCACACGCTACGGTTTTAGGCGATACTAAAAATATGGCCTCAAATCATAGCGGCGAGTCCGGGAGTAGGATTTTGTGATCATCGCCTCCGTCGATAATGCATATCCCGTCGTAGCCGAGCTGAACGTGATCACGTACGTGTAGCCTGGCCGGCAGAATTTCTCAGCAACTTACCGCTGGTTCCCAGAGAAACACTTGGAACGAGGCCGCTCATCAGATATTGCCTAAATATTTCTTTTCAAATCTTAAATTCGAGTACACAGTGTAAGTTCGATAAGACTCATTAAGACAAAAGCCAGTACCACATGCCTGCCTGCGTTAAGGAGTGCAGCGATGCGGAGCTAGCTTCCAGCATTATTTAACAATGAGTACTAGAGAGAACTATCCCGGAACTATTTGAAGCACAATGTGAAAACAGCACTGAAAGCCGCAATACACTGCATACAATTATTCTAGATGTACGTATACATGTGATAGCTGTACATGGGTAAGCTTTGTGACGTGATTTTTCGATTCACGGTTACAACACGACTCCGGCTACCGATACAGATAACGTTCTCGCTTTCTGGTTCCCTTCGAATAACCACCCTGCTCAAAAGCTACGCTCTCGGGTTGATTCGTATAGTTATGCCAATGCTCTCGTAAGATTTCGTTATTGTGAAGTTGTGGTCGAGGTGCCTGAATCCGCCTTGGGGAAATAGTCTCGACGTACCGAATTGCCCGGCAAAGGAGAGTACCCGACGGAGATGTCTCCACGAAGTCCGGGTGTGATACCGGTCCCCGCTGGAGATGGGCAAAGGGCTGTAGAGCGGGTGGAATTACAGATTTGATACGGTGAAGGGCAGGGGAGGAACCCCCTGACCCGTGTTAAGGATGTGGTGTCCAGCTGTCGCCCGATACCCTGGGGAAGCTGCCGTGGAGGATCTCCAAAAGTGTTACGTACCGATCCGCTAAGGAACGCTCTTGATTTGGTTTAAAGGGACGACTCGAGGGAGGTGGAAGAGTTATCGGCTATAAGGATCTCGACCAATTAGATGATCAGAATGATTAGTTCTCGAATTTGGCTATTGTTAATGCAGTCTGTCTCGGGGCACCGACCGAGATGTCACGAGCTTCCAAGTATTTTTAACCCTTCCGGCGCTGAACACCTGAGAACCTTCCCTTATAAGTGTTAATATTTTACTTTATTGATTTGATTAATTATTTCAATGTTCTAAACACCTAATTTATTAATATTTCAATTTTAACGTAATTTATTTACGATATTTTACAATTTCAATTCAATTTTTATCTACTCCGTATATTCTGCGAGATTTTATTCAGCCTCAATTTTATATTTTATTTTCGTGATCGCAGTCAGCTCGGCTAAGACGGGATTCACATTATCCACTCCGGTTACGTTCATAAACTTACTCTCTTACAATGGAATAAGATTGATTATACAACATACCCCTTTCTATAAATAGTAGTATACATATAGAAAAACAAATATATTTCAAACAAGTATATTTTATATTTATGCACTTGTAACATCATCGAGTTTTTTGTTATAAAAATACATCATAAACATGAATGTGTGATCATAAAATATATATCAAACATTGGTTTCTTAAATGAAAATAGCGTATAAATAAAGTACAGCGATACAGCGTAATGCAATGAATCTAATATATTTAAAAACTGTATTCCAATAATGAAAATTTCATGCATCAGGCGACAGTTTGGATAAAAGACTGTATTCGTGAAAATTAAGAGAAAAAAAGTGCATGTAAAACTGTTATCTCTAAAACAATTAATACATTAAGTGTAAATTATTTATAAGCATGTAACGTCATTAATAATCTCAGCCATCAAGTGTTTATCTTGTAAGGCTGCTCCTAGTTCATCCTGATCCCATTGTAAGTGAACTTTCGACAATCTGGGTTCTTTCTTGCCGCTTACTCGAATGATTCCGCGAGTTTCCACCAAAGAACAAAGACCAACGAATTCCGAAATGTCGACGGCATGAATATTACGCTTTCGACATACTTTTTTGTATACCTCTTGCAGCTACAAAATACAACCAGTCATTAAAGATTGGTACAACATAAACTATAAATACGATAACGAAACGTACCTTGCCAATTGTAACAACTTTGTTCTTGCCTTTGTTAAGAATTAGCATCAGGGAACACAACAAGAATTTCTGTTGCAAAGGAAATGTATTCTCGTCTTTGTTAATATTTTGAGAACCGCCATAAACGCCATTCAACACAGTAACAACTTCTTTAAAATCGACAGGTTTCTCAACATGTACGTTTTGTTTCTTAGGGCTTCCTGTATTTTTCTCTGAAAGTAATACAACATTTAATGTACTGTTGTAATAACAAACAGCCTGAGGAATGATTTTGCCACTTGACTAAGCACTTCATAGAAAATATTTACGAAACATTTTTAAAGAATCTTTTGAGACCACGTGACTCACGCATTCCTGAAGCTTACCATTATGGTTTGTTGGCTGTAGAACTTGGGCTGTGTTCTGAGATTCTGCTAATTCAACCACTCTTCTGCTGATATCCAAAGCTCTTCTGACGTCACCAGAAACGGCGGCCACCTTCCCGGCCAGCATTTGCATCGCCATTGTCGTAAAAACATCCGAAACATCAGCCTGCTTTAATCTGTCAGTTATAATATTAACAATTTCCTGTTTAGAGTAAGGAGCGAAATGCATCAATTTAGGCTTCAACTCGCATCTTGCTTGAAGTCTTGGCAATATTCTATCTGTAAGATCCAAAGCATTGGCAATACCAACAAGGATCAATTTTGAATTTGGTTTGGATGGCCATTCAAAAATAGAATACAATACAGATTGTTTTTTACAATCTAGTTGATCTATCTCATCAAGTATCAATAGAATCATTTTATGATTGGATATTAAATATTTTTCAATAGCTGCCTTACTAGCTTGTACTGATTTAGTTATACCTAGACCCAACTCTTGCACAATTTTAGCATAGATTGTAGTAGCTGATTTCATGGTTGTGCAATTTACATAAATTATTTTGAAGGAAGATTTGAATTCTGGATGAAGCATCGTCTTAGAGAGACATGCTGTTTTTCCAGTACCTGGTGGTCCCGATACATAAAGTGAACCAGAGGTTTTATTCTTCATATGTACATACATAAAATCGTACAACTGAGCCAACTCTGCTTCTCTACCAGGCAAATTTTCTGGTGTGGAACTGTGTAAAGCTTTACGTGCATTCTGATATTTTTCAGAGGCAAAAAGTCTTTTTGGTGCTAGTCTCTCTATACCTTCAGGAGAGGATGCTATGTCAAGTCTTTTCAGTAGAGTTGCTGGTGTTGTAGGAGAAACTTGTTTCTCAGTTTTCTTTTGCTTTGGTGGAGTACAACCTTGTTCCTCAGAACTGCTCGACTTTCGTATCCTTCTTGGAGTCCTCGCAATGTTATTCTCCTTCTCAATATTGTTTCTATAATTTCCTCTTGCTTGAACAAGATTCTCTGCATCGGAATCAGAATCAGATTCACTTGAACTCACAGTCACAATTTTCTTTACAATTGAAGTATACTTGGTGCTAGGAGTGCTTCTTAAAGCTGCTCCAGTGAAGTCCTGCTTTTGAGCATTTTCTTTACTTCCGTAAAACGTCGTTTTTTTCCTGATAGTAAAGGGGATGGTTGTCTGTACACTGGTCATGCTTCTGGAATTTATTCCTTTCACGCAAAAGTACTTTAAAACAGCCCCTTACTGTAAAACGTGCGTCAGCTGTTTTTCTATCAAACCGTTGACTTTCAATTTCACAATTTGGCTTAAGAACAGCCCAATTCGTTGAAAATCCTGTTAATCTTCCCTGTCGTGTAAAATGCGAAAACTTTGCAGCCCTTTTTGTCAGTGTCTTGACCAAAGCAACAAGTGCAGGTAAATCGCAGACTGCTACCTGTTTTTGTGGGAGAACCCTTTAAACGCGGGAAAAGCTACAACCAACTGCGCCACATATAGGTGTCGCCCGTGAAGCGAAGCGCCACCAAACGATAATTGGGAAACTAGCGGTGCTGGGTAACGCTTCCGGAGGTGCCAGACAGTCTCTTCCATATTGGTTTTAGAAGTGAGAGGACCTCACGGGTACGAAATCCGTGGCGATCCGAGGAATCTAGAGAAATCTAGACTTCTCTAACCAGCAAGAATGAGAGCCAAGGTATGTACAGATCTTTTCTGATATTTATTATACATTAGTTTTTCATATTTCTCCAAAAATTTACTTTTTGAAAATCAATGGTTCAACGGCAGTCTGCAGTCGCAAATTTGTACCAGTCTTTCTGTGAGGCATAACGTCGGTCAGAACGCTTCAAAAATATTCATTATCACACTAATACAAAGCTTGTGGCATGGAATTGAGAATTGTGGATTTATTAAATTTTGGCTGGTTCTGACACGTGATTGTTTATATGCGACTATAATGACGCTGCCGCCATCGCGTATTTTTTTTTAGTACATAGTTACATCGTGACACGTGTAAATAATGAATTTTTACATTCACAATTTTTTTACTTTTGTACGAAAAACTAATCTAACTGAAATATCCTAATGAATTTTCAATAATTATTTTACAGTGGCGTAAGAAGAGGATGCGGAGGCTAAAGCGTAAAAGGAGGAAGATGCGTGCAAGGTCTAAATAGACGGCCCATCTTAATTTCTGTAAGTATTTTTGACTAAAACACATAGAACGATATTTCTAATTAAATCTGAAATTGAATTATATTAATTCAAACATTTTAACAATATTAGAAGCATAGGACAAATATAAAATCTTTAATTCCATAAATATGTAAAGAGCTTATCCTAAACAGATTCACTTTATGTTACAAATAATAAAAATGTTTTATTTTTCAGCTGTTTGCATGAAACACTACCATGGACACCTATTACCACAGTCATGAAGGTTGACATATTCAAGAACTATATGGATAAAACATCATACCATTAATTGCACAAGCGGAGAAAAATATTTTACAAACGTACATGTCTTGTATAGTTTAATAAACGACTATTCAAGATATAGAAGATACAAACATTTTTACCTGTCAAAAATCCTAATTCTATATTCATTTACTGACCTTATGGAAAGATGTTAGGTGAAGTTGTAACAGATGAAATACTTTTTGATTATTTTGAACAGTAAAAATAATGTTAAATCCTATGTCTGTAAAATAAATTGGCATTTGAAATAGACGCTAGTGCCTTAATTTATGTATTTTTGTTGACTGATTAATATTCGACGATTTTTACATTTGTTTCACTTGCGTTATGTCGTACATGCGTGTTTCACCTAACATAACCTGAAATATGTATTTATATGCCGTCAAGATGTGTAGCCGCGTTGCGCGAACGTTATTACAAACAGGAAAAGTTTTTTATCAATCATCGTACTATCGCACAACAAATTTACTGCAATATTCGCGAGTTTCTCATGTACGTTTATATTCAAGTAACAACATTCATAAGAAGCTGACAGACGAGGAAATTTCAGAGGATAATAACGAGGAACATAACCTACCAACAGGCATAGCCGAAAAATATAAAGTATTTCGTGATGAAGACGCAGAGATTATATTTGATGTTGACGAGGAAAAGAAAAGAATTACTTTGGAAGAGCTTAATACTGAAATAGAAACTGTCGACCCTTATAATGGACTGAATATGAACCGTAAGTACAAAATAAAGATTTCATCATGCGTCTTTAGTTGACATTTGGTCAATAATATGAACGTATTTCAGACGGCGTAAATGGCGTGTTCGACATCGAAGATTTAGTCGAGCTGTTAAAAAGGGATAATGCTAAGAATATATTCGTAGCTACAGTGCCAGCTGAACTTGCATATGTCGATTATTTGGTAGTTGTAAACGCACGATCACAGAAACATATGAATGCACTTGCGAATTTTGTGCGCAAAGCGTATAAATTAAAAAGACACAAAACGGATCAAATACCGAAAGTCGAAGGAGCGAATTCTAAGGACTGGCTAGCTTTAGATTTAGGGAATATTGCCCTTCACATATTTTCTTCGGAAGCTAGGGAGTTGTATGATTTAGATACATTATGGGCTGTTGGTCCAGAATTTGATGACAAAACGCACGAAGTTAATCCTCGAGAAAAAATATATGAGCAATACAATGAGTTCCTAAATGATCTTCTACCGGCTGATAGTCGTTAATGTATATATTATAGGCTAGTAAATTTTTAATAAAATTTATTTCAATTATGTATCAGTTATGCCTTTATATCCGAAATACCAAGTCCTATCCATTATAAGCTTTGGAAATTTGAATTGAATGGAGCTCCTCAAAAGAAATTGCGTTACGAGACACGGTACAGTTTCTGATGCATCATACATTATACATGAACAATGCGTAATGTCATAGTATAGTGTTTTTCTTCGTAAATGGCTTCTCTACTTCTTTTTCGTTTCATGTGACATGGACATGCACAAATACAGGAGTGGGCTGGACGCGTGTATCCAGCGTGCGTGCATTACCCCCACATGCTATTCTTTTTATCTTCTAATTAGTGTTCTTTCTAGAGCAACTAGCTATAGAGGCATAGCTAGTTCCTGCGTATGCTTTATCTGAAACCTCCATTCATCCTTATCAAGTTATCTTCGGAGTGACAAGCCGCGAGAGTAGCGGCACTGGCACTGTTCTCCCCAAGACTTTTCTTTCACTTTCTACTTCCTTTCTTCCATTCAGGTGTACGGTATCAAGGTCCGAGAGGTGGTTCGTGGTTCGATTACACAATTTCCCTTTGAATCGTGCGACCGTGGCACCGCCGAACACAGTGAAATACTAGTTGTGAAATGTTGAACGCGTCGAAACTATTCTGCTCTCATCGAGTGTTGCTGCCCGCACGACCTCAACTCTTGCAGTACATTGCTCAACTCTTCTATTAATATGTCCTGCTTGTTTGGATTTTCCAAAGAATCCAGAATCACATTCCTAGTTCAGCGTGCGAAATCGAATATTCTTGCGGTGAAACCTCTTTGCTGAAATACAGGTAGAAGGAAAAGTATGGCCGACTGGCTTGTCAGTACAACCGAGTGTATAATGGTGCGAGTTACTTTTCTATAGTGAAATATACAGAAATACAAAGACCACTTACATGTGACGTACGATACGTTCATACGAAATCACGCAGCTGCGATAAGACAATTTTCTTCCGTGACTCATGAGTCGAGCACCTTACGCATGACTTCTCATTTAGTCTGTTCCTCGCCTGGACGCGCAACGTGAACTCACGTCAACTGCTTCTGCTATTGAGAATGGTGCAACGATTGCGCGTGTAAGCTGAATTTCCAGCAGGAACAGAATTAAAAGTCTGATATGTGCCAGTACTAGTTGAATGAAATATTGTGAAAGAGTGAGGTGACGCCAATCAATTGGAACAGAATTGGGGCGTACCAACGTTATGAATTAAATAGCTACTTCTTAACGGAATGTCGTGCAGAGATTTCGTGATTTATCGCAGTAATAAGCGAGAAAGAATGAGAAATAGATAATTATTGTATCATAAATGGTAGGAGAATCTGTTAAAAAAAAAATGGTGAATAAATCGAGTCCAATTTGTCAAGCGAAAGCGATGCGATGCCTGAAGGTTCCTCTCAAATCTACGGAACAGATTTATCTGGTCTTCCTGATCCCGACGCTTGTCAATTGTTGTGTCTACGTAATCCACTTCTCCATGGATTTAGTAACTGCCGAGCAGCACTTTAAAGAAGGCAATCCAGTCTGGGGAAGCTGCACGATAGCCCTGATGTATTCGCCTGCAATAGCTTACTTCGTGCTGACAGTTTCAAGACCGGACTGGTGGATGACAGAGGATGACAAACTCACCAAGGGCATCGTCATGTGGTTTCTACTTCAGTTGTGTCAATTGATAGCATTTCCGCTTTTTGCCCTATATAGGTATCCATTAAGTTTTATCTATTTAAATTATTTCTCTCGAAGTCGTGTGCAGTAGCTTCTTTCTCAGGTATGCTGGTCTCATAGTCCTGGCCATAGACGCCATCGTGTTGACTGGCGAAGAAAGAACAAAAACTTTAAACGTTGCATCCAAACCAGCTGCTATAGAACTCTACTTCTTCCTTCAAGCGTGGTTTCAAGCAGCTCCTCAGGCCATCTTCCAGACACACTTACTCTTTCGGGTGCAAAAGGTCGACCGGGCGCATCAGTCAGGTAGATTGCACATCGCCTCTGTTGTTGGTGGGTAAAGATTAACACGAGTATTCTTATGCAGTAGTCATCCATATCCTTTGTGTCGTCGTGTCGGTCGTCGTATTGGCTATTCAGACAATGTCCTTTCAAAGGTTTGAGAGCCAACGTATAAACGGCAGAAAACTGCCATGGGCAATGTGGCTGAAGAAACATCGAGATCAGGTATTTAAGTTGCCAGTTGTTACCGCAGTAAGGAGACAATATTACCATGAAAATCCCTTCCAGGAGCTTGAAGATCTCGAGGAAAAGAAGCCATTGCAGTCATCAAGCGCGACACCAATTCCGAAGGAAGACGCCATTGAGACTGAACAGATCGCAGTGGAGATTGATATCGTAGCGCTGCCAGAAGCGCCTCAGTCGAAGGAAGTGCGTAAACTTTCCGACCAGAGTCTTCCTGATTTGAAACGTCAAATTTCCCAAACGCCTCCACTTCCTCCGAGAAATGCTCACTTGATGCCACCGCCGACGCCATTGCGAGGTGTCACCTCCGTGACGCCACTTCCGGTTCCTGAAATGCCAGCTCCTCCGCGGCCAGACTCCATCGCTTGGAATCTCGACGCAGAAGAGCCGGAAAGCGCAAATCCAGGTTTCGTCACGAGATCCGTGAGTATTGCAGAGTCGACGCACCGCACGCACAGCCTGCGACTTCCACAAAGGAAATATTCGACCAAAGGCCTAGAGGAAGATGATCCCGTCGGACGATTTATGGCGTTTCTCTGGTGGTTTTTATTTATTCTTTCACGAATACTCTCTATCGCAGTATTTTATGAATTTTATCCTGAAATCCTTGGAATTGTCATCGCTGTGCACTACGCTTTAATGTTAGCGTACCTTTTCTATTATTCGAAAGATTACGAAGTGACGACTGTCTGCATAAACCTGTGGTTGGGTCTCGTATACATCTTCAGTGTGATCGAATATAAAATCAAATTCAAGTACCCGGACAAGTGGTTGCTCGGATATTACACATTGGTTATGTTGCAAAATACCTTTCTATCGATAGTTTATTACTTTTATGCCAATTGGGAGAGCTTCTGGTACATGTACATATTTTTCATAACTCTCGGGAGTATGGGATTGTGCATTTTATCCACTACCGTATATTTCGTTCTCTTCAAACCAAAGACGCGTCGTATTTACAGCAGTTGAGGCTATTTTACCTTAATTTCCAAATTCATCCATGACTCATGATTATTTAAATTAAGTTTCAGTACGCGATATGGTTTGAGCTTTTTTTCCATTGCTTTTTCAAATTAGTATCGCGAGTGAGTAAATGTACAAAATATATATATTGGCCGAGGTAGGTCCATTGAGATCAAGCACTGATCGCACATAGGTACATAGATTATTTATTAGATGCTAACTATCGATAGCAAAATTCTATTACGTAATAGAAAAATGATCCACCTAGAAAACTGTTTTTTCTTTTTGAATAGTCCCTAAGTTCGACAATACATATCGTCTTACTAATAAACTTATATCTCAATTATTTACAGTATCGTATACTATGTACAACACGATTCTTACTAGTGGATTGTTTTTCATGCTATTTAAAATAATATATAATGTTTCCGCAACTTTTATGTCTTCTTTGTTTTATATCTCACTCTGTACAAAACCAATGAATCGTTCAACTCGAGGTTTAATAGGCATCTCAAGGACTATGATGGGGGATATGCACACTAAGGATCTCAAATATAAATCATTAAAGGAATTACATCATTTTAGATTAAACGTGAATGTTAGAGTCTCTGTGAAGGTTCCCTAATTGTGCCTCGAACATTATGTCATTTAATAGTTTTTCCGCGATGATTCTTTGATCAACCCTCATGTTACGCAATTTCGCGGCAACATTGCGACCTATCGCGTCGAATTCATCCTCAATCACAAACGAATTATTATGAGAAAATTTCAATAGATCACCAGATTCCGGCTCCTCTGATCTCCGTCTTCTCGCTACCGGCGATTCGGACCAATCGGCCGGTTGCTCGCAGCTCTCCTCACTACCAGGTTGATACGCTTCCTAGGAAACAATAAAGATAACTTTGTACAACATTTTTTCAGGTCCAATTTGACTTAAATAAATCACAACATTCTTTTAATTCATACTTTCTTTCAATCCTGTCCATATAAGAAATAGCAATCAAATTATTAACTATTTCAAGTACAGTAACTTACTGATTTGTAGCTTTTCCTATATCCCCTTTTTGTCCTGACAAATTCTGGACATTTTTCTGCAGATAAATCAATATACACCATAGCAGGTCTCCTCTGGTTGGACTTGCATTTTATCTTATCGATCATAAATGGATGAACCCTCTGAATTAAAAAAAATCAAATAAAATAAACAACTATAATGCAGACAGTTAAAATAATGGTAAATGAAAAGTAAACCTTTATGTGACTTAGGAAATTTCCTGTAGATTTAAGGTTCCCATTGAGCAGCTTTTGGCATTGAAGGCAGCGAACAGTAACATTGGTATCTTCTACTCTAATCACTGTGAAGAATTCTCCATCAAGAATAGCAGGTAAACGAATAGGAGTAAGTGTCATATTTTGCTGAGCATTGGATTGGATCTGTGTAACTTGTGCCGTCTGATGTGTCTGATGTTGCTGCTGCTGCTGCTGTTGTTGTTGTTGTTGCTGCTGCTGCTGCTGTTGTTGCACCGTAGCAACCTCGTGATTCTCTTGATTTTCAGTTTGAGCTGGTTGTGGAGGTGCTTGGTCAGGTACTGTTTGAGTCATCTCTTGTTGTTGATTCGCTGCTTCGATCATGCATGAATCAAAAGCTTCAATCTTGGTCTCGTACCTTTGTGCAGGAAAATTATCCATGACTAAAGTTGTGAGTGTTACGTTTTTCTCTGATTGCTGGTCGTTGTGAAGCAGGTTTGGAGCGCCCTGACCCGTTCTTCTAGTGCAGCCCTCGACGACGGTAACGTGGAATACAATTGTTTATCTTGGGTTCTTATTGAATTTTAGATAAGCTGACAGATAAGAATGTCATGCGACGCATCTAGATCAGATAATAGATGAGAGACAGCGGGTCTGATAAGCGAGAGGAACTCTAATCGTGGCAAATCGGGTTACTGGTTACTATCTGCCAACCTCCAAGAAGAGAAACGATATTCTTGCACGTTATGTGTTAAAGCACGTAAGATCGTAGAAAACACGAATTTGCATGTCGACATCTCGTGTCGGATTAACTGTTATCTTCCGTTGGCTTTAAAAGCTAATTTGTTTGGGATACTGTTCAATAAAAATATGCACGTCATATTCCTAAGAGGGACGAACTGAATGATGCACGCTTGGTAACACTGTAGTAAACAAACGTGCTACCGAGCACTGAGATAAAAGTTGATCCCAGGAACAAAATTACATTTTTAATAAATCCAAATCTCTTCTATTAGTTACCAAAATCTCTCAAAGAAACTGTTGTATCTTTTCTTCAAATTTTTGGATTTTCAGTAAGCAAAAGTTACTTATATCATAAAATTAAAGGGAAAGAACTTCATGAAATTGTCAGTTGATGGTGGCTCCACTAGTTAACAGTGAATTACTAGCAAAACATACCGATTGCATGTAGTGTTATTAGGCGCTGCCGGCGCTACGACCGAGTACCATTGCATTGGTGTGATTAACATTTAAATCGTGCTGTTAAATTCTCATTTTTTGCTCAACATACCAATTTCGTTGTCGTCGGTTATCTTCTACATTGGTTTAAACACCAGCGATTATGAATTTAATCATTTTTAAAGAAACATTGAAATTCTTCGCAATTCAACCTAACTTGAAATCTTTACTGGTTATGGCAAACGTTTTCTGAACAACCTATCAAGTTTGACTTGTACATGGCAGAGCTTTTTATCAGATATATCAAGAATAAATTATTGACCATTAAAATCTGCACTATTTTATTAATATTAAAAAAATATTACTGGTATTCAATAAAATAAAACCCATTGGCGTATTCATGAATATTGTTGACTTTTTATGAGTTATTTGACATAAGCGCTTTCTTTCCAATACTGCTACCATGCAAAACATTGTATCATCAAAAAGTAAAAGAGTTTTTACATTAGAAAAAAATTCATTGTCCGAACCTCCTTATAAAAGACTGAAGATGCAATCTATTCAAAAGACTGAAACTGTAACATCAAAATCCACAATGTCGCATACATTCAAAAGTGAAGATCAGAAACTTTTAAAAAGCAGTTACATCCCATTAGCAGAGAAAATGAGACCATTAAGCCTCAGTCAATATGTGGGCCAAAAGCATATCCTTGATTATGGGACGGTATTGTACCAATTATTAGAGAAGAATGAAATTCCAAGCATGATACTGTGGGGTCCACCAGGATGTGGAAAGGTAATTATATGAACGACCAGGAGGATCATTAATTCCAAATAAAAATTAGGCATACGATTTTTTCAGACTACTCTTGCCATCATAATAGCTGGACTGAATAATCAAGAAGGTGAAAGTAAAGCTACACGTTTTGTCAAACTATCAGCTACTTCGTCTGGCATTGGTGACATTAAAGAAGCTGTGAATGAAGCGAAAAACGAAGTAAAATTTGGTCGTCAGACCATTATTTTTATGGATGAGATACATCGCTTCAATAAGCTCCAGCAGGATATTTTTTTACCTCACGTCGAAGCCGGCACGATTACGTTGATTGGAGCTACAACCGAAAATCCCTCCTTCAGTTTAAATTCTGCATTACTTAGTCGCTGTCGAGTATTCGTACTTGAAAAACTCGCCAGCACGGAATTGATATCAATTTTACAAAAAGCTATCGTTTTGATGAATGGGAAAATCTACGACCCGTCAAACTCTGTGAATCTTGAAAGTTTAAAAACTAATGTGCCTGAACATATAAACTTTTTAATAGATATACAAAATATCGAATGGCTAGCTAATGCATGTGATGGAAATGCTCGTGTAGCTTTGGGTGGATTGGAATTAGCAATTCAGTGTAAAATGATGAGCAATACTGCATCTCAATCACAAAATTCTCAAACAATAACATTAGAAGATATAAAAAGAAGTCTTATGCGATATCAAACAGTGACAGACAAACGTGGCGACAATTGTCAGGATTTGATTTCTGCGCTGCAAAAGTCTATAAGAGCAGGAGAAGCGAATGCATCGCTTTATTGGCTGGCAAGAGTAATGGCAGCGGAAGAGGATCCCGTGTGCATAGCAAGACGTTTAATAAGAATTGCGACAGAGGATGTCGGTATAATCGATCCCGATGCTTTAGGTGGCTACTATTACATTATTTTGATTGCCCTTTTAAACTGTGTACATTATTATGCCCAATTTGCATTACTCGCTATTCGCTAGGTATCGCAGTTAACACGATGCACGGCTGTCACATGATTGGTATGCCAGAGTGCGACGTCTTGCTCACCCAGTGCGTCGTTTACTTGGCCAAATCGCAAAAATCCCGAATTGTGGATAACGCGTTGAGAGCAGCACAGCAGCTTGTGCAAAACCAAAAGGGACCACAGCCATCCGTGCCGCATCACATACGTTATAAATCAGAAGAGGGAAAGCTTATGGCAAAGTTAGGTATATAAGAATTATTTTTTCTCCGCCTGTGTCTAATTTTAAATGAATAATTTGTTATAGGTTCAACGCGAAAAGATTTTATTCGAAAGTAAGATAGCAAGAAGCATCATTTGCCGAAGGGTTTGGAAAATGTCAATTTTTTCAAAACTACGATGGGGAAAATTATTACGTCTAATACTAAATAAATATTGTACAAATAATAAAAAATTGCAAAAGATTAAATAAATCAAATTTGTTCATTTGTGTCGCTCACAGTCGTGGTAAATGATCGCTAGATGAATGCTATGTATGCTCAAGGTCAGCGAATCCTTAACCAGGAGGTTCGCAAGAGTCAGGATCGAAAATTGTTGCGAATCTATAGCACGCGGTGAAGTAATGTGAAGTCACGAGGGGGCAGTGAGCGCAGCCACGAAGGAAACGTGGGTGAATCAGTCACGAGTAGCCAAGAGGTATGCGGTACAGAGTTACAATGATGACAGAGAGGAGAAGAGAGAGTGAGGTTCAGGCGCAGGCAGGCAACGTGACAAGTATCAGCTGACATCAGAGTCTAGGCCAAGCAGGCAGCCAACAGCACAGGCAGCTGTGATTCTCTTTCGACGCCGCGTTCAGCGACGATCAGTCGCGATCATTTTTCTCTTGCGCAATCTTTTTAAAGTCATTACCAGTTGTTGCCAGTTCGTCGAACCTCGCTCCGTTTGTCCCTTATTCTCGTGTGTTCCGTGTTAAATTACAGTGCGTTGTGTCAAGTCAAGAAATACGGTCATGAAAATTTGGACGTCCGAACACATTTTCAAGTGAGTTGTTCGCCCTTTAACTTCATTAATTGAATGATGGCCAGCGAGACATGCCAAGAAGAAAATGTAGGACTATTTATCGCAATTTCCTTACCTCAGGATTGCATTTTCTGATTTCAGCCATCCGTGGGAAACGGTGACGCAAGCTGCATGGAGAAAATATCCGAATCCCATGAATCCTGCAGTTATTGGCACGGATGTCATCGATAGAAAAGTCGTGAACGGAGTCTTGCATACTCATAGACTCGTTTCTAGTAAATGGGGATTTCCAAAATGGGCACAAGCTGTGAGTACTTTTCTCTTTCTGCTCTGTGAATCTCGTTACACCGAGATTTTTGTGATTTTACTGCCGCAATAATACACATAACCTCTAAGCCTGAAAACGGATGCTATTCACGAAGTAGTTGGTTTTATACTTTAATACTTGAATTATAATTTCTTGGCATAGAAAATTCTTACGAAGTTTTAAATATTGTTTAACGTAACTAATTTTGTTGTGCAATGGCATTATTATGTTGTGCAGTCTGCTGACTTTCCCTAATGAATGTGGTTCTTTTTGATGTACCTACTCACTGCATTATTACATTTCATTCGATTACTTTCTGTGCGAGGTTTGCTTAAATATTTATTTCCTTCGCGAATTAAGCCATTCGTACAGAAATACCTGCGTATTAGGTTATGTAATCCAAATTGCTCCGTGAAATACATTATCGAAATGGTAATTGAAGATTTAACCTGATAGTAAGTTACATATTTCGATTATCATATACGAATATCTGAATGTAACGTAGCCAAGTTTATTTGGTGGGTTGCTCAATAAAATTCACGACCTTTGGACATTTCCTTTTGCATAGACTCACGGATGTTTAATGAAATTATGCCACTACCTACAATTTCCATTTGTAGTTTACCAAAGTGCACTAGCAACCATTGTTTCACAACTATGCGATATGTTGTATTTTCCATAGGAATAAGAACAACCAGCAGGCTGTGTCAAGTGATTGTGTTCATCGATGAAAACGATAACGTAGACCAGATTAGTGATTTGATGCAGAAGCGACTGCGGTACAGTAAGCCTAGTCGATTGCTGACGTCAAAGGTTTTATATCTATTAAGGTTGCGAGCAGCTTTTCGAAAGCATCCGTAGATGTTCTTATGAAACTTGTGCAGGTTAATTTCTTCGTGTTATAATCGATTACTCGGTCGGTCTACACTGGACTCAAAAATATGCTATGCTGCAGGAGGTCTCGCTCTGATCGATCTGTGCCATCCTAGGGTAAAAGTCTTCCGTGCAGACGAAATCTCAGCTGTCGGTATGGTATCCTCCGTTCCATTTACCTGCACGCAGTACATACGAATCCTTATTGCTAGGGCGCTTTATATCGATGTAAAATTATGTAATGCTCGGTTGAATTCTATAAAGAAGAATTGAAATTCAAAGAGAAGACAGAATTCGAGTTAATAATTTGTGATTGCACCGTCGCTTCAGAGACACGGAAGTTTTGTCAGGAACGGCAAGAAAACAGCGGCGCTTCTGTTTTCGAAGTTGGAGATTCGTGAAGCAGTAAAACACGCATTTCTTGTATGAACTTTCATAATGAGCCCGTTCGACGTTACGTTGCTTAGGAATAATCCAGACACGAAGGGATGAAACCGGAGAAGACTGCCTGTTTCTTCCTCTTTTCTCATTCCGATTTTAAGCTCGGCTGATTATCCTTTTCGTTGTATCGCATTTGCGCGCACATCACCGTCGATGTCCTTTATTCGTACAGGCCGCTTCCTTTAGTCGGATTTTCTCGAAACTTGGCCGTTTTGTAAAGGCATTTTGTAAGATCGCTTGAAAGCAGCTTGAAAGCCTGTATCAGTCTCGTATCGGATGCCGAGAGAGCCGAGAGAGAAGAACTTGAATGAAACGGCTGGCTTCCATTGGCGGCTCCTCGTGAAATTATCGTTTGAGGAGAAAGTGCAAAAGGCGAATTTCAAACCGGCCACTGTATTTTCGTTTGATGCGTTTTCACGTTACAGCGATCGGCTCCACTGAAGCTCCTACAGTAATTAAGAAGGAGGCTTTGCAGTCGAAAATTTTATTGGTCCCTTCTTCTCCTTCTACGTCTTTTTTTTTTTTTTTTTTTTTTTTTTTTTTTTTTTTTTTTTTTTTTTTTTTTTTTTTTTCATTTTCATCTTTACTCTCTTGGTGAAAAGGAAACTTTCCATATTCTTGAAAACAACTTAAATCGTGCAACACGATTTTAATTAGGGTGCAACACCTCTTGGGAAGGGTCTATGCATTCCTCCCCTATAAATATATCGCATGGACGATTAATCGGGAGGAAAACAATAACTTAAATGTACTTAAGCCGGAGCCCAATTAGTGTCTTTCTAACGACCTAATTATTCATGCTAATTTGTTAATAATTTCGTACTACCTTTCGGCTTTGCCAGCCCGTTTTATCCGATCCCTTCCCTGGTCCATCGAAGTGCTTATGCCTTCCAATTATTTACAGCCGGTAATTTGTTTTAATTATTGTCCGGAATTAATTAATTTCCACAGCTACCGGCTCGCCGTGTAGTAGCCAACCCGTTGCACAAGTACACCCAGTCAACTCCAAATTGCTGTCAATTAATAACGAAATTCTCCTGCTATCTTCGACTCTCTTTTTCTCTCTCTCTCTCTCTCTCTCTCTCTCTCTCTCTCTCTTGTTTATCTGATAATTGTCGCCGCTACGTGGAAATTCACCCTTAGGGAAGCACTACTTTCTTCGAAAAAGTATCAACATGGCCTTATTCACGTTCGCTGAAGTCCTAGCTGCACCTCCTGTTGTCCTCGGTGGGACGTGCCTGAGTGATTCCATAAATCTTTCAGCAAGTCGATTCCGTTCCTAAGAATTGGGACTCTTCGCTCTACTCGAATGACGAGCCAGGTCGGTCCAGTCTCTTCCGATTGGAACGGGACGTACAGTTTAGACAAATTTCGAGAATTCGAGGCAAAGTCTCGAGCCGTATCTCCGTCTTTTGCTTTGACCGATAAAGATAACTGATAAGAACTGACTGTCTACCCAAAACTAATCGTGAACACTCAATCACTCGGAGGAGAGGGAACCGATAGCCCTCCAGGCTCTTATCTTTCTCAAACAAAAGTAGAAAGTGTGATGGTTTCCACGGCGTTCCTATCATTATATGTATATTTAGGTCCAATTCTCTGGATACTCTTTAAATTTGTTTTATTGAAATACTTGAAAATCTTATTACAGCTGATTGGTCATGCGAGCGTGTGTTACGCCAGTGAACGCAGTGAAGTCGATCCCACCAACAGGCAGATGGTACTCAAGACGAGAAACGTAAGTCTAGCACATTTTAAATTGACTTTCTTCCGTAGGCACATTCCTCCTCGTAGAGATGCCAGAGAGCAATAGGTGGTAAGACGAAACAGTCGCAGTTTGGATTCGCGGCCAAGATTCGCCGGAACGAAGGCTCGGCCTCTTGTCGCGTTCCGCATGTTCTTGACCCATCCGGGTCCTATTCTGGTCCGTCGCTCGAGACTCGGGACGAATTAAGAACTGTCGGGTTGCCCGAGTATTTGCGTCCCTCTCTCTCTCTCTCTCTCTCTCTCTTTTGCATTGAATAAAAGAAGCTGCTGCTTTCCCCCATTAGCATTGGCACTGACATCAGTGCGTCTTGCAGCCCTTAGGCAACTACGTGAGCTGGTGTCTCGGCCAGGAAAGAGCAACGATAGCCTATCGACCATCTTCGATCATCTTTGGCAAACGGCGATCGGACCGATCGGTTAATTAGGAAGATTGAACGATTCGACCTGCTGCTTTCCCTTTGTCTTTTCCTTTCTCATTTAGTTTCTCAATGTAAATTTGTATGTCAACGTGGCAACGCAAAGCACTTTTGATTTCTATAAACTTGTATCAGTACGTGGCGCATATAAGTTTTGCGCTGGACGGCTGAATGCATATCGACACCCGCACACACGCACACCCGCACACACGCCATATATTTAACAGGCTGAATTCCATCCTGCATCCTATTGTCGGGGTAATAACGATTTGGCGAAAGATGAAATTTCGCGCGCACCATTCGACGCTGAGCGAGAAAGTGCCAATGAAAGGGATTACGATGCGGAAGATGCAACTTTCGGAAAATCGCAAACGAGCCGGCGCGACAGATTGTTTCTAGATCGTGTCGCAGAGGCTGAGAAGGATCGATCCCGAAGGAATCTCAATTTTCTTACTTTCTCTTTTTCTCTCGTGATTCTCGTTGGCGTTATAGAGTCACACTCGTTGCCGTCATCGAAGCACGAGGGATGAAACGATCGAGGAGGAACGACTAGACGCCTGGCGTCGCGATGCCACCTTGGGAGAAATTACCTCGGCACGGGGATTCGCATGGAAAACACGTATCTACTGGGTTCTAGGATTTATGTGAAAGTTCGATTCGGAGCTGGAAGCTGCGTTTCCTTCCATCCCGCCTCTTGCGTTCCTCTTTATTCATTTCCTCTTGTTTTTATTTCAAGCCCGTTATTCTTGGCGCGTAGCGAAGTTTGATGGTCGCCGATCTTTTCGATGATTCGACGAGAAAGTCAAATTGCGCCTGCACTAAAAAAGAGCTCTGCTGGGTCGGCAAGATATGGCGGCTTGCGAATCTACCTTCTCGATATCCCTTTATTTATTTATTTCATTCTGCCCCAGCAGCTTCCTCTCGTTACGATGCATGCGGCGTCCCGACGCCGCGAGGAGCGACGCGCGCTCTCCTTATGCAGCTCCGGGCTTTCCTCGTCCCTCCCTCCCTCCCTCCTTCCGATCGTTCCCGACACAGGTTGGGATAATTCAGGGATCGAATTCCGAACGAAATTTCGATTCAGACTATCCAGAGGGTGGATATGATAGGTTATCGATGCTCGCATTACCGGGGTGCATCAGAGGTGCATCGGAGGCGCAGGCTGCGCTTTTCCCCTTTTACCCCTCTCCTTTTCTCCAGCACATCGGCCCACTCAGGAAGGGAGATCGGCAACCTCATCAGGAAGAGAGACGAAAGGTGCCGGCTGCCGAGTGCCCGGGACGCATTGTCGACGTGATGGACGACCTGCAGGTGGAACCGGGAGGCCTGGAGGCTCCGAGGAGACGTCGGACACGAAGCAAGCTCAGCTGAAAGGACTGTGCCGCGTCCCGGGAGCAAATCATGGACGTGGACCAGGAATAATCTTTAGAGATTTCGTGTCCTATCTCCAAAAGCAAATAGTCCTTGCGGAGCACCCAGCACCATTATTATTGCTTTATTGTGCTTCTTCTCATTCATGCTTGGAATTAAAGCTCAGCCATCAATTGGACGTAGCGAGCAGAGCCATAGGATTCTTCTTACAATTAGCCAAGTTATTTCCCTGCATTCTCCCCGTGTTCGTGTGGTCAAACCAGCTGAAACTAAAATTGAACAATTCCCCATGGGTGCGGCAACCTTGTTTACCCATACACGTAGCGAGGGCTAGGGGGTTGCAGAGCTATGGAGCCTATTCCCTCCTCGCAGGAGAATGAGAGTGGCGTAGCGCTACCTACATGCTGTAACTAGCAACTTGCTTCGTGCTGTATCCTATACCTAAGCTCCCAGTCCAGCTACGTTATAACCCATCCAACCCATCCAACCCATTACACGTCGAATCCCGGGAGGGAAATATCTTTCAGCAATTTCCTTGGCACGCTGCATACGTTGCGTACTCTGCTTCTGCACGTAACCCAAGGTAATGGAAATAGGCACAGCTAAGCCAAGATAAGCTAAAGATAAGGTGTTGTCGCGATAGGAACGAGAGATTCTCCGCTTACACCTTTTATGCGTTTATACTCGGTGCAAAATCACCGAGCAGCAGGATCACGTTAAATTCTATTGCTGGCCAATTAGAGGGAAAAACTGACACGTGTCGTCGAAAAGTCGCTTCGAAAAAGTTGGTCGCGACGCAACGAGTGAATGAAATTGACAATGGGGGTGCGCGCGCTATGTCGTCCCTGTTTAAGGGGTCGGGAGGGTAAGGGTGGCCAAGGGAACGGGGAGCAGGGAGAGGTCTACCGGGTTTCCTGAACTCTCGATGGAATTTGCGCGGCTCAACTGGCGGGGATACAACTGGCGACTGAATTATTGTACGCGCAGTCCTCTAAATCATAAAAACATAAAAGCAACAAAGCGCGAGAGAGCAGGCGCGAAAACTATCTCTCTCGCGCAAGTTCGCGCCGTCCTGTCGCCCCTTTGGAATCGCTACATGACGCTGCTAGTGCCAGCACTTTTTGAATCGATTGAAATATGGAGCCGAGAGGCGTCGGCTTAATGAAAAATGGTTACGCCGACCTGGACCAGCCGCACTCTCCTGCGCCTTCTCGATCAAACTCGTCGTTGATTGGGTTCCCTCCGAAAGGAAAAAAACTAAAGCAGTCTGTTTTGAAAGCTAGTCCTTCGATGGACGTCCGTTCATACTTCAAATTGATCGAATCGATGTCAAAGTCCACTACTGTGACGGCGCACAGGGTGGTTTAAAAACTGTTTTCAGTGGAATTAGAGCTGGCAAATGGTTCGTGAAACGCACCGGCAAATATTGGGAAATATAGGGAAATTTATAGGATCCTGAAACAACTCTTGAGTCCCATCTCAAAAGTACTATTAATTGCGCGATGACGCTAATTACTAGCACTGTAATAAGTCCTCAAGTCGCAACAGCAGTTTCCATTGCAAAGACAAGCTTCTCTCCTCTTCGCCTTCCCCATCCAGCCTATCCAGTGCTCAAACATTCCAAAGTCTTTGACGCTCAAGGGACTTTGTTCCTCGATCAGGTTTAGTTTCTCTTCGTCAGCCGCGCGCGCCTCTCCTGGCTTCTATCTTGCTCGATTAACCTAGACGCCCTAGATTCCTGCACATCCTGCTGCTGCTTGTCGCTCGCAGTCTTGTCTCTGGTGCAGGTGCGACACATGCGATTCGTGCTTGGGCGCGTTCAGTCGCGCAGCTGCGCCCTGCGACAGTCGACACTGGACCATCCGCGGCAAATGAAAAGCAAACGTGCGGCTGGATAAACTCGAAAAAGAATCGGTAAACATTAGTTTTAACGGGAGCCGTGGGAGAAGCGGCAATTCGGCGGACCGCGGCAGGAAGGGCGGGAGGGGGGAGGTGCCAGGACTAGCAGCGAGGAGCGAACATTTTTCAATTAACGTCGATGCTGGAAATACCGTTAAAAAGAGAGAAAGAGGGAAGATGGGAGGAAAATAAAAATACATTAATTATACCTTTTAGGAGCCGATACTGATTAAATCGGCTAAGGACACTCGTTTACAGGAAAGCTTTTAAACGCATTTAATCAAATTGAATTTGCCGACAAAGAGAGAGCAAATCTGAGCCGCTTCGTGTACAGTCGTACACACAACTACGTCGCCATGGTTTTCGTTTACCCCTCGCACCGTCCGCCCCATAGTCCGAATTTTTTCCAGGGATTGGCATTACATCGTGACGTCATCTCAGCAGAGCGTGCTATCGTAATCAAAGGTTACTTCAAACGAGTTAATTGGCAGCGGGGATAATAACCAAAGACGCACGCAACACGCAACAAGGCAGACCTGTGATGAAGGACTTCTTCTAGGCTCATGTTCGCGTTGCACATAGTGAGTGAGTGAGAGAGAGAGAGAGAGAGAGAGAGAGAGAGAGAGAGACTACTGCGGAGAAAGGAATTCTCGGGAATTAAGACTAACCCAGATGTTCATGAACCTGTCAAATGGCAAGGAGCACCAATGACGGATAACGAGATAAAATAAATCGGCCAAAGTGGCCGGCATGGAAGCGCGGAAGATAAAAGTCTCGACAGAGCCGAACGCGCCAATATTCGTCTTCCAAGTTTAAAGTGGATTTGCGCAAGCACAAGAAGTTCAGCTGAGCTGCGTGGAGACTCGGTACGACGAAAATGTGGATACTAGGGGGGGGG
>NW_014332860.1:211560-226573 GCF_000341935.2 Cephus cinctus
GGGGGGGGGGGGGACTATCTGGTAATTAGGTAAATTAAGATTAAAGGGTTCGGAAGGTCAACAGGGTCAATAGGTTGATGAGATGCAGCCTGAGAGAGAATTGGTCGGGATAGGTTCTTGCGGATGGACGCTCGTGTGTTATGCAACACAGTTGGCTTCACTGATTGGTAATATGGCGTCCTGAATGCAGGCTGCATCTCTCCTTCGTCAGGCACAATGCCGCAGGCGTTAATTTCCATGCGGAACGTATCGCACCCTGCCGATTCAATCGTTCCACCTTCGCGACCACCATTCCTCCCGTCGGCTGGTGCACCTAATAATGCACTCGCAATGCACCCTTCCGAATGTGGATCCTGGGCCTCCCCTGAGCCCCCCTGAGCCCCCCTGAGCCCCTTTTGAGCCTTCGAATAATATCCAACGATTTTACGAATTTCGGGATAAATGAGAATAATGTTACCGAGGTCAATCCTCAAGTAGAATCGCTCCCCAGACAAACCCGGCTAAAGCTTTCTTCGTTCTCCCGTGGAAAAACTTTCTTTCGAGGCTTCTTGGGGGCGTGAATTCTTGACTTTGCGAAGATCTCACAGATATCCAGACCTCCAGAATATCGATAGGTCTTATCCCGCAGGATAGCACGTGTAGTCGAGGGTCTATTTTAGGGCGGTAATAACGTTATAGACTGCTGCTGGTAAACCAGACGAATTCAGCCGTCGGGTTGGTTTTACGAACGGACCAACGAACGGGAATACAAAAATATAAAAGCCCGGAGTTTTAGGTTTTTTCAAATCTTTTTCTTTCCTTTTTCTATTGTCGCGGGAAACGTTTGCGTGTCCTCTCTCGCTCGCACCTGCATTTCATCACATTGATTATTTACATGGATACAATCGCGGTGCGAGTTCCAGGAAAATGAGCAGCGCTATAATTTCCCAACCACGTGTGAACGCCCCTTTACTAGTCTGTCCCCTTTCACGAGAATCTACCTTTCTTTGTGCAACACGCCTAATGGCCTATCCTGTGCTCTACTTTCAGCTGACGTTTTGCAACTACATAGCCGTTGACGAGACTCTGAGGTATATGCCGGACCCCAGAGACGCCGGTAAAACTCTTCTCACTCAGGAAGCCGTAGTCACTGTCCAGGGTGTTCCTCTTACTCACTACATGGAAGATCTCTTGACCTCCAAAATATCATTCAATGCTGGCAAGGTGAGCTCCCATTTTATCAAATCTGCAGCTCGATCCATTCTCTGACAGCTGACTGTCCCACCCTCCAGCGCCAAATAAAATCGGCCAAGGAAAAGGAAGAATCGTTAATCGTTAATCAACCTTGGAGTCGATCGAGGACTAAACGCTCGCTGTGTTTCAGGGACGGCAGGCGATGGAGTGGGTAATTGGTAAAATCGAATTGGAAGTTAAGGATCTGGCGAACACCGCGGTCAAATCGACCGACGAGCTTCTTTTCCAAACGCGACGGCAATTGGACGACCTCACCAGCAAGACCAGGAAAAGCATGGACGATCTTCAGCACGCAGCCAAGAAGTCATTCGACGAGATACACAATCTAACGACGCCACCATCCTCGCAATCGATGCCCAAGTTATAGCTAAGATTCCGCACTAGTTTCAATCTTTTTAATTAATTCCGAGGGAAAAAAACAAGAGGTTCGAGAGGGATGCACAGGAGGAAAAAAGAAGGCTTTTTACTCTCGGGCTGTGAGGCGATTCGAAACTACTTTTAAAAGAAAGAATTCCTATCGAGTGGTTTGCCGATTTTCTCCCAAATGACCACGATGCCAATGGTCCTGCCTGGGAAGAATCGAAGCGCGAATCAAAACTTCCTGATGGATCTAATAAAAAGTTATAACTCACTTGGATTTCTCCCTTTGACTAGCGTTTTACTATCGGCTCCATCGGTATTAGTAGTCCTGCTTCCTATAACTTGGGACAAAAGTGAATCAATTTTAAGAATGTGGTTGTGACCTACTCAGAAAGGATGCTGAGAGAGAGGGAGATAATAAAATGGATCAAAAGAAGCCAGCGAGTTGCTTCCTTGTGGAGGAACCTCTAAATTCCTGCGAGAACACAGTCCTTACGGATTGGTTACGTCGATGAATGCGGCTTTCGATGCTTCTGCAATTTCCTTTCTGTAGGTTCGAACCAAGCACATTCCGCGCATCGCAGTCCGATCGCATCGTCTTTGGACTTTGGATCGTTCGGAAGTGATATGATCGATTATCGCACTTTTGATTCATTCGCTCAGCGCGTTCTTATAGGCAACTCGGCCGATAACAAGATGTCATAGTTTTTCAAGACGAATAATCCAGCGGCGAATATTCGAACCAATGAAAAATCACTCTGATGATAAAAATTCATACGTCACTTTGCGGTCGAGACTTTCCTTAGGATTTCTTTAACGTATACTGAAATTATTAAAATGCTTTTGATAGTGAAAAGAAATTCGGGGCATCGGAAAGACACTGCGAATTGAAAAAAAAAAATATTATGAATGACTAGGAAAAAAGGTAATACCGACTAAAAGCGAGAAAGGGAAAAATGATGAAACGAAAAAATTAATGAAAGGAAAATAAGAAAAGTTTTCTTTAAATGTGCAAAATCGTTTGATCTAAATTTGATTCTAATTTCACGACGTTGTGAGCTTTAGCTTGACACTTGAAAAAAGTCTGTTTTGTTTGTCCGATTAGATTTCTTCCTTTTTTCCACATTTCACACGCGCTGCTAACTACTTACGTACATGATAAAATATAGCGACATTGTTTTTCTTTGTTTTATGGAATTCGTATACCCGTAGATCATTTTTCAATTTTCAAAAAACTAATCTTGATGGAGATACCTCATGCGGTATTATACAATAATACTACATCGAGTGGTCGAGTATACATGAAAAGATTTTTTCAAATTTTATTCTTTTGAGAAAAAAGAGAACATGTAACGAATGTATTAGCTTAGGTATAGAAGTAGAATAAGTTTTTCTCAGATTTTTCTGAGTCGTAGACAAAATAAAATAGAATGCAATCACGAATTGGATTTAGGAAGTGCAAAATATCTCATATCATTAACTGTGTTAGACAAACAGAATATGAATGCACGTGTATTCGTTTTTTTTTTTTTTAAGTATGAAAATACTTGTAATCGTAACGAATAAACTCAAATAATATACCATATGTTGTGAATATGAAATACAGTGTATTGAATTGTGTTATCTCTGACAAAGCACCTTGCTTCCTCTTTCATATGATATCTGAAATTCACTGTTTGCGCTGTTTTTCCATAAGAGTAAAGCGAAGTAGCTGTGGACGTGTGTTTACCAGTAAACGTGAGAAAACGTATGAGGACGGGATCACGATGGTTCGACCGAAAATTCTCCTGTTTGTAGTTGCGCGTGCGAGCGTGGAAAGATACATGGAGAAAATGGAAGCGGAGCTCTCTCCGCTTTCCCTTCTCTAAAGGGGTTCGAATAATTACACGAATACGAGAACAAAAAGCTTCTGATTGCCCGCAGCCCGGGTGGGATAATTCGAGTTACGGGTTTGGCAATTAACCGGAAGTCCAGCCGTGTGTTCAGGATTGGTCGGGAATGTCGGGATGCCAGAATGGAGGGAACCCGAGAAAACTTGACACGAGGAACGGCATGGTGTGTAAGAGATAATTGATGACGCAACGGTTCGTTTGCTTTGTTACCAAGCAGAGTCAAATATTGACAGCCTCCGCCGATGATGATCACAGGCCCTTTGTCGACATTCCGTGGTCCACGCGCGCTCTCGATCCCTAGCCAGCATCCCTCTCTCTCTCTCTCTCTCTTTCCTAACCTGACTCTCGCAGAACTCTCGACTTTTCGAATCTGGATAAAACCGACTTGCTGCTCATCAGAAAGAGAGAGAGAGAGAGAGAGAGAGAGAGAGAGAGAGAGAGAGAGAGAAATTAGGTGGCAGCACCGTCAGGATGTCCTCCGCCGACGCACCCTCGTGCCCTGAGCTTTACCTGCTACCAGTTTCGGCGTCCTGTGCTTGTGCGCTTAAATCCCTGATCATGAATTTCGAAGACTGTCGATACGTCACTCTTACTTTTTATTGGCTAACTGGCATTAGTGATGTCGTCGCGATGTCTCTTGCAATTAGTTTCTTGTTTCATGTTGTACCGTGTAGCTATAGCTCTATTTCATGAGGCAAACGGCATCTGCCCATTTATCAATTAGGCACTTTCACATGAGTATGAAATTTTCTCGCTTACGTTTTAGCATTGTGTACTGAATGTATAGATTACCTGTTTGTAAATCTTGCTCCTGCGTTGCACCTTACGTTCTCCTTTAAACTCCAGTGGTCACTGATTACGTTGTACCAGAACTCTCGGACTTTCTGGGCCTGGCCCCCTTTAACCAATAAAATGTCGCCCACGCCCCTTTGACCAAGCTCCGGTGTCTCCTGCTCGTGGAGAGAATTGTGCAAAAAGGTTTCTCGATCGTAAAGGGGATTCGACTTTCAGGATTCTCTGCTCGAGGAGCCACGTTCGGATGGGAAGGAGGAGGATGAAAAGGGGGCTCATGGTTTACACATGGTGACGGCTTGTCACGCCGTAAAAGCTCTCTCGGCGAACGACGTCCGGTCAAGAATATCTACTCGCGCCCTCGTCCTCATCCTCGGGTTGCTTGTCAATTCACAACTTGGTAAAAGCCCCGTAGAATCTTTTTCTATGACTGCTAATTCGGCACCCCCTTCTGACTTGGCCTCACAGCATCCAGCTTCTCCAGTGGGTCGAGTAAGGGCTAAGCGATTTTCTTTGAAAGAAATTGAGCTGCTCCGCAGGACGCCTTGGGACGCCTTGGGACGCCTTGGACGACTTTGGAATCCTTCTTGTCGCCTCCTCGTAAACTCGTCCTGCTGATTTCCCAGGAACGTTAAAAAGTTTGAGGCGTCAGGAGTCTCAGGACGACGGATCGGTCGCTTGACAGTTCTGCAACAAGCAGCAACAAGCTCCTTTTTATGGGACTTTCGCCATTTGCGTCCGTCCTGCTAATTCGAAAGCAAGACACGGAATAATCGGTGCGCGTGCAGGCGCCCCCTGCCTCCAACAATGTACTGGCGCTGAAATTTGAACGGGAACGGAACTGGAGGTTCTTGCAGCTTCTCTTGAAACTGATGATCGATATGGAGGCTAAGACGCCGAGACAGCCTGCATTAGGTAAGAGCATCCCTTCGTCCTCTCGGGGCCGCATTTCATTGGACGATCATTCAAAATTAGTCGATAACTCGGAGATACTTTGATAGTTGGAGCGAAGGCGATGCTGACGGCGGCGCCGGCGTCGGCGCCGGTTGAGAGTCCAGAGGACTATGGGGGGGGGGGCATTATGTATAAGTTATATAACCAAAGACGTTGAGCTGTCGCGAGCGAGGAAGCGACGCCGTGCATACGCCGCCCTCATCAGCATACAATTATCTCGAGGCTCTTTTTTTTCTGGTTTATATTAAGTGTCAGCCCTGCGCGCTCGAGGGCGCCGCCAAGCGTACCAAACCCCAGGACAGCCTTTACGAGCGGAACTTTGGAAGTTGACGTCATCGCGAGAGGCGCGAAGGCTCTGGCTCCCTCTTGCGATTCGGCCTTCAATTCGCGTCGAGCACGTGTTGGATTGCAGAGTGATTATCGGCTCGTCAATGTCGTTTAGCGCCAGGTTGTCGAGGTCACCTCGGTCAAAGGTCCTCCTGACGAAATTCCACCTACGAAGGATCGGGGCTTTCGATGAAAAATAAAGTAAGACATTGCGTGATTGTTCCAGGGCAGGGTGGCCAACGACTGAATAATAAAGCATAATAACCAACCTTCCAGTCCTCTTCCATTCCTTTTGGTATTTCTTGCTAGGATGCCTTCCATGGTTTCGTATGCGTCTTTACGTTCGCTGGATATCGGCTGTAGTTTTTCCACCCAAGGGGAGGTGGGCATTAATTAAATTAATGCAACGGCCAGACACGCAAACAGCCCATTTCCGGCCTTTACTTCGCGCCATTTGGATTTTTTATTTTTTGGCACATTAAACGAGCCACCAGGAACGGAGGGAGGGTCAACCCGCCCCCTGCCGGATGGTTCCCGATATTAGGCGATTTTTCATTTCCTTCTGAAAAGCAGCTAGAGTGGACCCGCAGAGCGGATCTCTGGCCGCCGGAAACAGTCGGGCAGTCGCGGGCTCCTACTTGGCGACCCCCTTAAAGATTATATCGCCTCGGAGATCGTTAAACATTGAGGCTGGACGTCGATATCAATTGACACTGTCGAGTTATCCATCCGTCAGCCGCTGACATTGAGCCCATCGGTTACTTGGAACTTTCCCGTCTTCCTGCTGGACCCTGGACTCTTTCGCCTTGCGGTCTTGTCGGCAGCCTCCCGATACTTTCTTCCCTCGTCTTTGCAATGCTCCATTACGCACGTCGAGAAGAGCCGCAACTGTTTCCCGTATGGGAATCCGATCGCGGAGTAAACTCCCCCGAGAAAAGGGTCGTTTGCCAGACTCGAACTTTGATTTTAGTGGTTCTAGTCGGGATCGCGCGAATGGCTAATAACGAACGTGCCTCGACTACTAATCGGCCTCATCGACATTTTGCAGGGTACGCAAGGCGAACGGACACCCGGAACCTTCAAACCGTCTACGTGCACCCAGCGCCGGAAGCAGGTCGAGTCTTGCGTCTTGTGCATCCGCGCCTCCCTCAGCCCCTCGGGGCTCCTTCGGGAGACTCTAGAAACTTGAGAAATCCTGCGCGATTCAGCCAATTCCCTTGGTCCTCCTATTTCCTCCACTAGACAGTGGCTGTGGCCCAAAGTCCATAGGCTTCGGAGGATTAGTTTCTCAAGCAAACTATAGCCATCGCTGGATTACTCGAACGCTCGAGCAGCCTGGGCACTGCTGCGCCCATGCACTGTAGTGCATTAAGCCATCGCGTGTAATCGAACTGCTCGAGCAACAGCTCAGCTGGCCAACTGGCCAATTGGCCAACTGGCTGAGCTGCCCGAGGCTGGAGGAGATAAGCTGTACACGTGTCGGAGCTGAGGTCACAGCTGACTGTTCCCTCATGCAAATACAGGTAGGCCAGCATTGGAACAAGGCAGACACAAGGAACAGGACTCTCTGTTGGTCTTAGGGGTTATGTCCCAGGTTGCGCAGCTAACTAATAGCCTCTTAGCCTCGGCTTACGCGGATCATGCTACCGCCAGCCAGTCTCCCTCCCTTAGCTTTAGCTTCGAACCTCCGTCGCCCTCCGCAACGTCTAATTTTAAGCTGCCCAGCCTCTCGGCTGCTCAGTACCACTCCGGTACATGCAAACATCGATCTCTCGTTGCGTCACGGAGCTGGATTAATTTCGGGACGACTCTGGCCTCTAATCTCCCTCATCCTCGATCGACTTTCGAACTCAGCCTATTGATACTAAATTATCCTGTTAAGCTGTGTACTTACCAGGATGATCAGCCAAGCGACGATAGTTAGGTTAGACGAGAGGAAAGACGATGATCGTCCTGGTGAAAGTATTTGCAAATAATTTAGCGGATATCGGAGAACTTGGTGGGTGCGAAAGAGGAGCGAGAGGAAACGGGGAGCTTTGTGTCGCGGAATGGACAGGCGTGGGACACGGGTTAAGATCGCCGGCCAGGCCGCAGTGGCAGGTCGAGCAATGTTCCTAAAGTTCTTGAGGGTTGGGGATTGGGAAGGATGCTGCTACTTTTGCTGGTCATCTTCCAGCGGAATGGACCCTTGGATTGTCCGCAGTCCTAGTTTCGTCTGACACTTTGAAAAGGATGCGTGCCGACCGGAACCTGCAGTGGTCGCTCGACGGCATCGCAGCACATCGTCAATCTCTTGAAGTGTAAAGTCAATGCTGGCTCCGCTGTCAGCAGAATCAAATGAGAAAACATTAGCGCCCGCAGGGCTAAGGCCGCGCGTTGCGTTTCTCCTATCTTACGTGTCGAGAATCGTAAAGCAAATGACAGTTTTATCGTCCTTCGGCAACGCGGCTTCCTCGAAAGTGCGTATTACGTCCGGCTATTTGATTTATCGCGATGCTAATCAGTCTTCGGTACGGGAGGCATTCGGCTGGTAGCAGCTACTCGCAGGGTTGCCTTTCCATGGCGTAATCGGTAACCGATCGTCGTCACGATACCAGCAGCAATCGTTAAAACTGGCTGAAAGCGCGAAGGAGTGTTCGACGATAAAACGAAACGCGTCCCAAAGTAATCGCGAACCAGCTAACGAACCAGCTCGTACGGGGATAATGCGGCTGCGAAAGGGTTGGATCCGTAAACGAGTGAACCTCGTTTTAAAGGGGAGGAGCAAGAGGGTATTGGATAGGTCGCAAACTGCCCACGTAGCGACTACACTGACCCAGTCAAGCCCGCTTTCTCACAAACCCCATAAACCACCGTGAATAAAGAGTGTCGTTAGCCGACGTAGGAATAAAAATGTTATCACGGTCCTTCGACGCGAAATGGCGACTCGTGGCTACCGGGCAGGCACCGTTCTTCCTGTATAAAAAGTAAATACACACGTAAAGAGGAAAGAAACTGGGGAAAGGGCTGTAACTTGTCCTGGACGGAAGGAAGTCGCGGGACTCGGTACACGAGGCTCCATGGCTGTCCATGGAGTCTATGTTCATAATCGATTCGCAGCTCCTGTCGATGCCCAAGTATCCCGAGTAAGTGGCTGTTCCACGGCCGCGTGCACTGAAACCTTTACTATTCACCGCCTCCCCAGACTTCTCCTACACGCTCTACCATTATCCTAGCCTCCCCCCCTCCCGCACCTCGCTAAATGTACGTGACTGCAACGTCAGGGCGCAGCCGTATGTAGGCTGCGTGCAGCGTTTTCACAGCCGGTCAAATAAGGGGGAATTAAAGGGTTTCACTGAGAGGTAGAATGGCCAATGTGCGGAGAATCAGCGATTTAGATCTCGCGGATAACGGTGCTCCGATTCCGCCGCCTGCACGCAGCCATTACTGCTTTACGTTCTTTCCTCGAACTGGTGATGTAATAGTCCTGCATCTGCCGGCCACGTGTTACTCCTCGAAAGGACCCCAGTCAACGTGTATGTACATACAAATTTGAATGAAGCCACAGGGTGTCTGCAGCAGCAGGGATCGTCTGCTTCCTTGGGAATTCTACGCGTCGCTCGGAGGGAAAGACAACCTCGTTGAAATCCGTGGGAGGAGCGAGAAACGCGACTGTTTCCGCGAAAGTGTTAAAATAAAAGGGCCGTTCGTTCGGCGAGACGATAGCCATTACTTTTTATTAAAGCCAGACTGCCAGTCCAGGAGGAGAATGAGGGGAAGAAAAGAGCAGTGAGCATCGTTATACTAGCAGCCGAATGGCTCCTCCTGGAATAATTTTACAAGATAATGAAAAGTACGAGAAATTACGTTAACCGCGTCGTCCACGTGCGAAGATGCCGGCCGTCGGAACGCTGCATTAATTCTTCATTCGTTCACGTTACGCACATTGTATACGTAGTTCGAGCTGATCCTCGAGACGCGTTTCTTGAACTTGTTAGTAATAAAGAATAATATCTAATGATAAAATCCTTTCGATTGCGATAGCAGTGCCATAATCGATTTATAACACCGAGAATGCGACGAAGTTTCTGTAGATGGGAATTTCAGGTTCAGTGAGATCAGTTAGGTTCGAGGGACCGATTGAATGCAGCGACGAAAAAAGTGATACCCTGTTGTCTTTTGACGACAGTCTTCCTTCACGAAGCCGCAATCGTATTCTGGGACGTTGGAAAATAGACCTCGATAAGAGTCATCTGTTTCGAAATTTATTAGATTTGACAGCAGGCGCGTTATCGATTCACACCGTTTCTCTCGCTTCCTTTTTGTTGGTAGGTTTTCGTGAAAAATGCTGCCCAGAAAGTTGAGCAGCTGTCGTAGGAGACGCTAGTGCGGTGGAAGAGAAGGAAAGAGGGTATATCGAATCGAGAATGGAAATTCGATGAGACGTTCTTAAGGAAAGGAGGACAGTCAAGTGGCGCAAACGCCGTAGGGTGCCTTCTCTATTTATTCCCTTAATATATACGACGATTAAGGTTAAAATGAAACTTTCCAACCTTTATCCTCTATCTTGTAATCCTTCAGCTTGTACCTCATCGCAGCTGGGATTTGAAAATGATCATGGGTGACGCCTTCGAGCGGTGGGGCACAATTTCACTTGAAAATCCCAACAGCTTTTGTATCTTGAGTTCTCCTTTTTTCTTTTCAGTGCAAAGGTCGACAGGGATTGACAATTAGCTTCTTATCCTAAACGTTCAATGTTCTCTGCTCTATTCCATCGAATAACGTGATCTCGGTCAAGTAATTTACTACGTAAGAGTTCTGTGTGAAAAAAAAGGGAAAAAAAAGTCAACGGACACCGATAGCTTCCAGTGAAACATCGAGAGGAGCCGAAGAGAGTCGAGCGGAGCCGAGACTGCCCGAACGTGCGAGAGGGCGCCACACTCGGTGCGAACTTCGCTCTACCAACGCAGGTGGGAGCAGTGCGCGAGAGTGAGGCGGAGATAGGTAGATATGAGAGAGATGAAAGACTGTAGCTATCGTGACGTCCTCTGGAACGTGTATTTCCGTCGAATGGATCAGGATGCACAGAGGGGACAATCAGGAGAAATTTCAAGATAATGTACAAGCCATCCCCACGCTAAGAGTTATCGTGTTATTATCTAACGAGTCGAAAGGACGAAAATGAGTTGGTGGTCTCCAGAGCAGCTCGTGTCACGTTCGCGGAGAGTCTCGTCCCGTCCGGACGTCGAGACGACAATAAACACAACGCACCGGCAGCACCAAAGTTTTCCGAAGCTGACCTAAGCCTCGCGTTTACTGGTTATTTGAAAAACGTGCGCGACGTCACACGAACCTCTATCAGTAATAACGTATTTACGCCCGAGTCGATTGAACGAAGTGGCAGTCTCAGCAAGAGTAACGGCAGCTACGGATTCGCCGTCCAATATATCTCGAGTGAACGTGTTTCTCCAAGAGGAATACGGTGCTGCACATCGACGCAACATGACGGAGCACGAGAACGAGGCTCCGGTTAGAAATCGCAGAGCCAAGAGTGTCACCAGAGCCGAGGAAATCCAGAAAGCCGAATTACGAGTCCGCAAATCCCAGCCGGATAAACCGTGAGTATTCAAAAGTCTGTGTTACGTCTTCTCGTGTCCTTAGAGTTGAAATTCTCGTTGGTAATCCTCGTGCCGCCGACACTCCTCGTCGCCTGGAATAACCTCTAGTCCCTCCGGACGCGCTGCCTGCGCCTATTTCGCCGAACGAATCGCGTCATTTTTGCGACTCTCGGCAGTAAGGCTTGCGTCGCTGCACAATGCGCTTGCGCCTTCGCGTTCTCCGCTGCTGTCGTTCCGAGAGGTGGGAGAGAAGCAGAGCGGAGTTTCCATTTTCCTCTTCCCACACTCTGCCGAGCCATAATCGATGCACACAGGTCAGCGGCTCGTGTCGTGCCGAGGATTTGCGTAAAGGCTCGTTCGAGTAGCACCTATTTTTATACTTGATCTTCGGAAGTTTCAAGCTTTTATTGTGCGCATATTAGTGTCTATGTTGGATTCATTGTCCGTCTTTTTTCTCTTCCATTTATCTTGAAAGATAATGAACGAATCCTAGACAGCGGTACATACGTGACAATTATAGGGACCTCCAGTTCATCGCGCTGACGTAACATCATCCACCTTTCGCAAAGCAGCTGCTACCCAGAGAAGTTTAATTCCAAAATTCTGCTGGGCAGGACTTAGTATATTTTAAATTAATCGATAACGCAGCTATTACTTTTTTGTTCTTCCTAGCTTTTCTTAACCAATCTTGCTTGCCTTGCAGTGACACGAAATCTTTTATTACGTCACATCACAGCCGTTTTCGATTTATTTCTGTTAATACCCGAAAAACATCTGAACAACGATGAACTGTTCTTCGTTCCCTCTACTTAGGATGGTTTCTAGGCTGATTATCGTAAAAATCGGACAGATAACTTCTTTTTAGTTGTTTCTTCCTTCGTGAATTTGAAGAATGGAAAAAGACATCGTTGCAAGAGCTGACTTCTCAGATGTCTAGTCATGGAATTAGCTCATGCGTTATTCATGCGTGTTCGGCCTGAAAGGTTTAGCGGTTGAAGGTCAGGGACAAAGTTCTCAGGTTCGAAGGCAATTAAACAATAGTAACCTGAATCCATCGATGGTAATTACGTTATACGATTCTTCCTCTGCGTCTTATTGGAATAAAGAAAGAGATAGGGAAAATATCTCGGGAATCGAGAGCCCCTATGCATATAGGATCTGTACACGGAGGGCATGAAAAATGCTGACTAATATCCTTGCGTTCGCGGAATGCAGTGGCGCTTGTTCCACATTCCACTTTCACGTTCGCGTGCCGTTAATTAAAATGTTAATTCGGGTGACGGGGCAGAAATAACAGATGCCAATGGGGCTGGTCTGACTAGGCTCGTTGCTTTTTTCCCTCGCGTCGGAGTAACAAATGTTTTCTCGACGAATGAGTGACACCTGCTATATTCCGCCATTTTCAAGTCTTCCTCTGTATATTTATTTACGTGCTGATTTCGCTTGGCAAACACAACTCTGTCGCTGAGTGGTCGACTAGGCTGCAGGTTCAGTTGGCGCAAAGGCGACGGAACGAAATTAATTGCCTTACAAGCCATCGGAGTACGAGACACGAATCTTATTCCTCGTCGAAAGCAGACCGACCACCCGTTACCTCAGGATATACAAGTCACGCATGCAAATTTCCACAAGTCAACCTTTCCATGCGCTATTCATTCTCCATGTAGGCGCGTGTTACCAAGTGTTACCAACTGCTACTGTAGGCTACACGCTCGACTCTACATTATTTATCACCTTTCTTTATAGCCGAGGCTTCAGCTAGTTTCCTGGCTCCTTGACTCTTTGGCCCTTTTACTTTCGTTCTCCTGTTTACCATTGTGCTTCCTCCATGGGTCCCACCTTATTGCCTATATCGTACGGTGAAACGAGCTATCGTATGGGAACTCTGGAAGTGTGAGAGAGAAGAAGAAGAAGATCAGGGACATGGATCGTATTCGGAAAGGTAGCCTAGGACCAGCTCAGTCCACTGACTGATGATGAATATTTTTCTTTCCATCTATTAGGCAGAAACAAAGAGAGGGAAAAGACTGAAACTCTCCCCTTCCGGCATCGCATAACGAGCAGTAAACAAGGGTTCTCTCCTTGTGCTCCTCTTCCGTCTTCCGCCTTTCTTCCTTTCTTCCTCTCAACCGCGAGATCTCCGAAAGCCTCGCAAGAGTCTTGCCAAAGTCCTTTATCCTTGGGCCGCAGTAGGGACTCGTCGCTCCTCCCCTCTCGTCCCGTTCGCTTCTCATCACGACTCCCATCCGGCTCTCCTTTCAGCTTCCTTAAACGGACGGACCTAGGTAATATTTACTCGCGCGAGTGTTTGTCGAGCACTTTTTGTTTTCGCCAACTTTGCAATTAGACGTGCGACGGCCACGTCCGTGGCGGTGGCGGAGGCGGCGGCTGCTGATAAACTTTCGAATTTTCAGGATTCTCACCGATTCGCGAACACAAATCGAGTATCCACGCAGCGTCTATTTGAAATTCATCCTTATATCAGGAGAACAAATAGGCCAGCAGCACAAGGAGGGACACGGAATATTGAAATCCCGGCAGTCGGATATATGGAAACGTGTCCCGCCAGGTACTTTGTTGTGTTTTATGTCACAGCACTTTTATCTTAAATTCAAAAAATCTCAGTCACACCCTACAGCAGGGAGAATCCATAAGGTCATTTCTTTGCTTCGCGGATTTCAATTTCTTCTCAGCATCCCATTCGATTCACTTGGATTCTTTTTACTGTGCGAGGGGCATCCGCGAAAAAAGCACTTAATAAAGCGCAGTGGGAAAATGTCCCTTTTTTTCCTCTCCCTCTTTTCAGTGCTCTGCACATTTTTTGCTGCGTTCGAGAAAAAGTTTTAATCTTCCGTTAACAGACGTTCGCTGCGTGCACACACACCTTTATTTGCGCAATACCAATGGGCAAGGATTAACATATTGCGTGCACATGGGTGTGGCGAGTTCCATGAGCCGCGGGACGTGTGGGCCAAGTCGTGCGTGTGTGCGGAAGCGCCGCCTCCGGGCTGACGCGCGACGTCTCGCTCCTCAAATCGGCAAATATTTGGATTTTATAGATTCCGCTCACCTCGACACGTATCTGCACTTTCAAATTCCCCCACGTATTGCGCATTTTCACTTTTTCACGCCATTACGGATGCTGCTTGCTCCACTTTTTTCATTCCTTTTCTCAATGACTCGAGTCATTCGACGTAATATCTTTCTCTGGCAGCCCCCCCTCGCCCCTCCCAAGACTCGCATACGTGCGAGGGGGAACCCTTTTCAATTTTCTTTCTGCCCCTTTCTATCCCTTTCTACCTTCGCCTCGAGCCCCGGGATGTGTCGCTCCTCCTCGAGGACCATTAGACATGCCGGAACTCAGCCGGAAGCAGAGTTCGGCGACTCACCGGCTTGTCAGGAACACGAAGAGAGGCGGAAGGTTCCGGATCGACAAAAACTTTGGAGCAAGACGAACCAGCACAGCCAGCTGGAAGTTTGACCTTCCGATTAGATGGAATCCATCGCGTCGCGAGGGTCACCGAAAAAGTCTATGGGCTCGAATAGGCCGAACTCTCTGAGATGGTCCAAGTGCCCCAGAGAGCCCCAAGAGTGCCTCGGAGTGCCACGGAGTGCGGTTGAACGAACTCGCCGGTGGGTGATAAAAAAATGAGAAGACAGGAGCAGGCCAGGAGCTGGCCAAGTTTAAATGAGCTTTTTTAATGCTCCTGGCGACACGAGACAGTCGGAACGGGCTGCTTTCAACTGAAGCAGCCGAAGGAACTGGAGTCGCGAAGGGACACGAGGATGGTCGATGACGTCACCTAACGAAGTAGTCAGCAGGACACGTGCGTCTGAAGGGTCACGTAGCTGTATTAT
>NW_014332860.1:226639-231674 GCF_000341935.2 Cephus cinctus
GGGGTCATGAAGATTTTTAATGAAGTTTTCCAAGTTGCTGAAACTAATTATCTTGTTGCTTATTTCAAGTTTGGCTATTTCGCAGCGCATTCATGCCTGAAAGCAATGGCGACACGAGGCTGTGCAAGAAAGCTTGGATTAGAGAAATAAAATAGAAAGTCAGTTTTATTTGATCGTCACTGAATTGACCGTTTGTCAACTCCGTCGGTCGAGTCTCTAGCAAATAGATGATGCCTGGAAGTCTGGAGGAATCCAAGCTGTCTTGACGGAGGTCTGTTTAAAGGCCCGTTTGATTTTCCTTCATGAATGATGTAGAGCGAGTAGATGTGCCTCCCCTCCCTCCCCTCCCTCGAGAGTCGAGAGGAGGTTCCCTCGTTACAGGGGCAATGTATGTCTAGCTATCGGTTAAATATTCAGAAGGTTTCCGGTATCGGGCAGACCTCTCCTTCTGGGTGCGAGATCTCTGTGTTTCCGTCCTTTCCTCCTTTCTTTCCTTTCTTTCCTTCTTACTTTCACTTTCTTACGTCATTTCAACTGGTTCGTCCACTCGGTCCATTCATTTTTTTCTTCCCTCTCGATTCTTCCTTCTTTCCATTCTTTCATTCTTTTATTCTTCCACTCCTCCACTCCTCCATTCTCCCATTCTCCCATTCTCTCTGAATCCCTTGACTGTTTAGTTCCGGACGAGTACCGCCTCTTTTGTGAGCGACCCCCATCGAGGCTCTCCAGGCGATCCCGGAAACAAAAGATTTGGCACCTTTATCTTTCACGAGGGCTTTCACGAGGCCATGCTTCTCTCGAGATCTTCTATTCTCATGTAACGGGTGTTCTCGCAGGAAGAAATATGCATGAACAATCATTTTGGAGCCGGTTATATGGTTTGTACAAGCGTAGCTGAGCTGCCACGAGGAATTGAAATTTCGATTAGAAATCTTTCATTAGCAGCAATGAGATGTTGCGTGAAACCGAATTTTCCCCGTGTTCCAAGTATCCTGTATATTCACTATATTCAGTATATCCCACAGACAATGGAAATTCCGGAAAACACAGCTGCGAGAGAATTATACGTGTATCATCCGCGGTGGTACGCTCGGATAATTATCCGAAAACATTGTGCGTCCTGGTGTTACGAGCGTTCGCGGTACAAAAACGTTTGCTCTTTATTTCGTTAGTCTCTCTCGTTCGCCTCGTTCGCCTCGTTCGCCTCGTTCGCCATCCGTCGCCGCCCCTTGGCGACGTCATCGGTTAAGCCGCACCGGTTGCGTCTCAGAACCAGCCATTACTCCAAGTACGTGCGTTGCTCATTAAGTAATCATCGACTTGCCAATTGCCAATTGACAATTGCAGCATTCGTCAGGTGCGGCTTTTAAAGATCTGCAGAGTAGCCGAGTAGCCGAGTAGCCTGCGCGATAGAAGGACTCTCCCTGAATCGATCCTTCGACTGCGTGTGTCTTCATTTGCCTGACTCTCTCTCTTTCGCACGCACGCACGCACGCACGCACGCAGCCGCCGCACTCATCTCTCTTCAGAGCACCGTGTGCATTTCTCCTCATGCATATGGAATTTCGCAATGACACGTCTACATCCTGCTACCGATATCAGAGGGAGAGATAACGCCTCGCCCGTAGCATTACTACCATCGCCACCCGCGCTCTTCTATTAATAACCACGCTCTTCCATAAATTTCGAATAATAGTTGCAATGCCTCTCATAGAGACCCATTCCGAATAGGTTTAGCGCGCGCTGTCCTAATTCTTCAGACGCGTCATTAGACCATCTTTTAATTAAGCCTATTGCACCCATTGCACCCATTGCACCCATTGCACCCATTGCACCTATTGCGCGTGGCGCCTTTCGCTTCGATCTGCTTATGGTTTTTTTTTCTTTTCAATTAAGCCTTCAACGTTGCAATTGCCAGATTATAGGACACGTTGCTCTCTGGCACGTTTCACGTCTAATTTCATTTGCGAGTCTCGAGGCGAAAAGCTTAGAAGCCCCTGAGCGGTCAGTGCGAAAAGGGGTTGGGCGGCGTGAGTATCTAAGGGGGCTGGGACGGGGGGAGTCGCTGTCGATCGCAGCGCGCGATCGCCCGAGGGCGAGGGGAGGGGGAGGAGAGCTGACCGAATGAGCTGAGCTGATAAATGACTGATGGAAAAAAAATGTTGAAAAATGGAAAGAACTCCTTCGCGTCACTACAGGCGCCACCCGCTAGATTATCGGAAATGTGCAGAATCGCGATACGTTCAGGGTAAAATCGTGGATGCGTCCAGGAGGGTCGCTAAGCCTGCAGCCACTAGAATCTCGGCTTCTCGCAAAGTCCTTTTGAAAATTTACGCGAGAGGGTTTTGTCGACGCCAGCCACTCGAGGAGCCTCGTCAGAATCGAGAGGACGGCGATTACTTGGACTCGGTGGGGTCGGACTGTATGCACGGAGGGGGAAGGACGTAGGCGAGGGACCGGAGTCAAGACGAGTGGGTTTTGTGCCGCCATTGTCGGGACACGGAGGCTTTTCAAAATTCATACATCAGGACGACGCATTGTTAGCACTGCCCACTTAGCTGTCTTACGTCAGCGCGTCGGCCTCGAGGAAGAGTTTCTTGCCTCTCGGGTGCCTCGGTGCCGGGCTGCTGCTTCTCTACTCGCTACTCGCTCGCGAATAGCTGCCAACGAGAAATTCTAATATCTAAAGTGCCTGCGATGGGATTGCAAAAAGCCCTTTCGGTCGGAGGACGGAATCCTTGGTATTTCTTTGGCAGGATGCTGCGCGCCTCCAGCGTTCCACCTTAGATAAGCGTCTCGATTTTGCATTGTTGCCTTCGTGCTTTGTGTTCGGGGCTTCTTTTTCTTTTTTGTTTCAATAAACATTTACTTTACCGCCTTAGCAACCCAACCCAACCCAACCTAACCTCCCGCAGTATCGTCGCTTTCTCGCCTGCTACTTTTGTCAGGCCAAATGGTTTTATACTCGCAGCTATAGTTTCGTAAATGTTCCTCGTTCTTCTATAGTCACTCCAGTGCCGTTGCCAGGCAACGCGCATGCGCGGCGCAACCGACAGGAACATTTTGACGCGACGCTTCAAACCGAACAATCTTATTCTTGATTGCAGATGTCATCAGCCGAGGGACAGTCTCTTCTCCTGGAGCTCCGGGTTCGACAACTTCACCGGATTCGTAAACTGGGGCTTCCTTCTCCTGGGCATCGGAGGGATACGCCTTCTTCTTGAGAATTTCATCAAGTGAGTCAGCCACGTAAAAGTACTTTGTAGTCGACTGTGCCTATGCAACTGAAGCTGTACATGTATCGGAAGGTAACCGGAAACCCTGGGCACTTCCGAAACTGTAGATCCTTAAGATTTCTAGAGAATCGCAGCAGCCATCGGATGGTCCAATTGAACTATAGAAAGAGTAGGATCGATGTATCGCGTGATTGGCTGCTCGATAAAAGGTTGACCGATCCATAGTATGTTTGCCCAGAGGGGTCACTCGCTTCTCTGGCAATGAGTCGAGCCTCTTGGAATTACAGGATTAATCCTCCACGTTGCCTTGAGAGGGATTAACGTTTGTTACGGCTCTTTTTCTTTTTTCTTTCAAGTATCAGAGATGCCTGTGCTGCCACTCCTGCCACTCCTGCACTCTCGCGCACGACTTATCGACTCTCTGGCCAGGATACTTCGTGTCACTTGGCTGTCAATCCGATCGAACAGTGAATAATTGAGAAATCTTTATGGAGAGTCGTAAAGCTTGGACTCCGAACGGCAGGTCGACACCCAGTGTCGCCTTCTCGGGAAGTTCTTTTCTAAGCCGCGTAAGGCGTATAGATTACAGTTATTAGGTAGAAGAGAAAAGTTTAGCGTAAAGTTCGTGACGCAATTTCTCGAAAAGCAACGCCAAGAGTCTCGCAGCCCGCGGGTGTCACTCGCGAGCAGCCAAAAGGTGCGATTGCATGGGCGATCGTAGCTCGATATATATTTAGCACGTGATTCTTTAAAAATTTCTACCTTCGCAACCAGCCTTCTTCGTCTCTGTAAACGAGCCTGTTTGTTATCACCCTTAAACGTACACACCCCCGGACCTCCCGATAGGGGATAATTTGGTTTAGCCAGCGCCTTCCGTTACGGCCTGATAATCAGCCTCTATGCCCACGAGCCTTTCTCTCTGTCTTTCTTTCTTCGCCTCTCCTACCTTCCTTACCCTTTCACTATGCCTTTAGGCCGCTCTCGACAGGCTCTCCTCTGCATCCTTTCCACGGGCGGGGAGAAAGTGTCGACTCGCGTCCAGCACGGTCACTCGGGACAACCCTTAGAATTAGATAAGCAAAGGCTTGCTTTAATTAATCAGACGTCCGCCGAGTCTTGACAAAGAAGAAGAAAGAAAAAAGGCAGTTGGTCCATATACACCCACAGACGCGCAGATTGCACAGAGAAAAAGTGAAAAAGTGAAAGAGTGAAAAAGTGAAAAAGATAAAAACGGCCCATATACAGAGGAGGAACTGTCGGAGTTTCAGTTGGTAAAACTTTCCACAAGGTTCATGATGTAGTCATAAGTTATGCAGTGAACAGGGAATTGTTCTTTAGAGTTTGAAGTGTAGCACGGGGCTCCCCCGGTTCTTCCGGAAACTAGAGGTTTGCCGTCAGAGGGAAGCTGTGAGGAAGAATAGAGATTTTATTTTTGGTCATATAATACTTTCTCGATGGTAGGTAATTATAGGTAGGTAGGTAATATCGACTGCCGAATGTCGCACACGCGTCGAGAGGCGCGCGCGGCTCATTCGTTCCTCTTTGTTTTTATTCTGCCGGCCTTTCCCCTCCGTTCCTCCCCGGGCCTCCCAGCCTCCCGTTTCCGCTGGGATATTCCATCTCGGGCTCCGAACGTTCATCCGGATTACACGCATCGTCTCTGCACACGGACGAGAGCGAAGAGGCGCCTCGCGTAAAACGGCTTTAACGCTGGCGCGGATTCTCGAAAATGCGGTGTTCACTGTATACGATTTTTTGTTTTTCTGTTATTTTTTTTTTTTTTTTTTTTTTGAATTTTT
>NW_014332860.1:231725-232923 GCF_000341935.2 Cephus cinctus
TTTTTTTTTTTTTTTTTTTGGAATTTTTACACGGGTCTACTTTCCGAGAGGATTGGAATAAACGCTCGATACATCCCGCGCTCGCTTTCTCTTTTTATTCCATCTATGCTTCTCTCCTTCTCTTGGAAGACTGCCTTTTGATGGCTGTCACCACCGCCACATTCATCGGGTTCTTTAATACTTGATGCGTGCTATTCGGTTGCAGACTCCTTTTTATTCATGTCTCCTCGCTGTTGGCCTTTCGCATCCATTTTCTCGCACTTCCCTGTCGATTCTCTCTCCTCGTCATTTAAGGCTGCACTTTCGTGCCGTGGACCAGAGCCTCCTGCTCGAGGTGCATTGTTCCTGCCATCCGCTCAGCATCCCGTCAACCACCTCGAGATCATCGAGCTAATATTTTAAAAGCTCAAACAATACCTAAGGCTCGTTCATCATGATTAGCCGGTGGTCCGATGAGGCCGATGAACTGGTGAACTGGTGAATGCGGAAGAGGGGTTAGGGAAAAGAAGAAATGGCTCGCGCTTAGCTGCACATCCGGTTGCAGCCAAAATGCCTGGACCGCCACGTCCCTTTCGCAGCACGTGTCTTTCGTCTTTGCCTCCTGCGGGCCTTGCGCCCCCCCCCCCTGCCCGTGCGCAATTTTATTTAATATTTACTCACTGGAAGCAGCATCCGGTATGGCTCCTCTCCTCTTTTTCAGATTTCATTTTTTCCTTGGCTCGAGGGTCCCTTCCATGTGGGACAATGATAACTTTTAAGAATTCCAGAAGGCTGTCTTTACTTTGCTTCTTTGTTTGTCTGACGCAGGTACGGAATCAGAGTAGACCCACGGCAATGGTTTCTTTTCCTGAGCGGGAAGAACGACGGCGGCGAAGAGCATCCCTCGATTCTCCTGATCTTCTGTGAGTCTCTCTATGTTTAATCTACTTAGCTCATTTCTTTTGCCCTGCAGCCTCTCGCACCTTCCACGTGTCTATTTAATTTGGCTTTGCAGCTCGACAGTCTCTTGGCTTGTAAATTAATCGCTTCCAATATTCCACACGGGACTCGACACTTTGCTTTGGCTTTGGCACGCTTCCTAAAGTCCTTTAGTGGAGATCAAAGTGCGCCGTAATGGAAGCCAAAGCGAATCGCGAGGCGTCGTCTAACTTTTCTACCAAGTGGGGGGGGGGGGGGGGGGGATCATTATTATTAAAGA
>NW_014332860.1:233036-238773 GCF_000341935.2 Cephus cinctus
GGGGGGGGGGGGGAGGGGGGGGATCATTATTATTAAAGAGGATCGACGCTGCTTCTGCCACCACGTGCCCTCGTTCAGGTAGCTGCCTTCCGAATCGCCTGTTTTCCGGGGCAAAACGTCATTCGCGCATGTATACTTGTTCACTTTGAAATTCTCCCGACACGTGTTCCCAGGCCAAATGGGATTCACATGTTTATTTGAGATGGAACAATCGGTAACATTTGTGCGGGTGAGCATCGGGAGGCGATGGCAGCGCAGGGCCAGGTGGTCGAAGGGCGTCCAAGGGCGTCGGGACGCGAATAGTCTGACTCCATGGTCTCCTGCTGAACCGGTAAGAGGAGAATCGAAGACGCTCGCGCGGGCCAACGCGTGCGGCGGCTGTTGCAGCCGTCGCAGCTGGTAGTCGCGATGTGGACGCGACGCGTATCGAGTCTCTTGAGATTCGAGGTATTTGCCGATACGACAGAAGGGATCAAAGTTTTTTCCCGATTCGATAGGGGAAAGTGGGGCGGCTCGGTTGGCTCGGGTAGCGCGAGGGCTCGTGTAAATGAAGCGTGGCTTAAAGGTTACTTTATTCAGAGTATACATAAGGGAAGGTAATGCTCAGGGGAAGTACGGCTTAACGGGCTTCATAATTTCGAATCTTTAGTCGGCGTCTCTTCCCTTTGCTTCCCCACAGCCGCAGTCACGCGCGCGCACACATTGCCAGAGCTCGTATCGGTAGAGCTGTTGCCTCTCTCTCCTCTCTCTCCTCTCTCTCTCTCTCCTCTTCCTCCCACGGCCGCCTGCCCTTTTTCTTGCGCGGCCCGCGATGGCATAATTCTCATAGCAAGCGACGAGATTGCTTTTTAAGTGAACTTTGTAGTTGGCGGCTATAGTCAAGGCAACGGCTCTTTCAGATTAGGGGATTAATTATTTGTGGTACGGTTGGATTAGAGTCTTGGCTGCGCGGGACCTTGGAAAGGGGTCGTGCGAGGGCGGGGGGGCAACATGGAGCTCTTGCGATTTATTGGCCGGCTAAAGAGATCCTCTCCTCGCTCTCCAGGAGGAGGCTGATCGATTAATTCGAAATCGCCGGCCGTAACGAGCGACAAAGTTAGCCAAGGAATATCGATGAGGTTTGCCTGAAAGCAAAGAGGCCAGGTACGCTTCCCCTTTCTGGCCTTCACTCTCTCTACCTGTCCATCTACGCGCAGCCCTCGATAACGAGTACTGTACATTATTCCCATGTAGCTGCGTCTGGCTGGAAGGCACCCGCCGACCACGTGCTCATCGCTGATCTATGCTATGTGTATATCTTGTCACGTGATTTTTCGAATCACGGTCCCAAGGCGGCTCCGGTTACCGATACAGATAACGTTCTCGATTTCTGGTTCCCTTCGGGTCGCCACCCTGCTCAGAAGCTACGCTCTTGGGTTGATTCGTACAGTTACGTCAATGCTCTCGTAAGATTTCGTTATTGTTTAGTTGAGGTCGAGGTGCTCGAATCTGCCGTGGGGAGATAGTCTCGACGTACCGAGTTGCCCGGCAGAGGAGAGTACCCGACGGAGACGTCTCCACGGACCGGTAGAAGCCCGGGTGAGATACCGGCGCCCCGCTGGAGATGGTCAGAGGGCTGTAGAGCGGGCGGAGGGAGTTTTGTTACGGTTAAGGGCAGGATAGACAATTAAAATTCGTTCTGATACGTTCTCAATTCGTCGCTCTCTGTCTCTCGCACTATTTGCCGGACTCTTACTCCGACCCTCTCTACCTCAAACCTAGCAGCCTGAGCGGCCGTGCATTTCCGTAACCGTCCGCTCCCGTTCGTGTATCCAGTTGCGTTTGCTGATTTTACGCGACCCCAAAGATCCACAGGATCCGTTAAGCTATCGCCTCGTCTGAATGACGGGTGGACGGCCGAAGGTAACGTAGGTTGGTTCTCGAAGATAGTTCGTTCTCGTATGTTTTGCTATCGGTGTCGGGTCACGAAAAAGAATTACGTTACAATCTATATTTATATATATATATAGATGTATGTATTCGGTTTATTCCATCGGGCAAAACTTTTCTCTCGATTCTCAATAGAATTTTATTGCTCGCTGATTACCTATGTGGACGCGCGGAAATGACTAAGCATTCGTATTACAATGATCTTTTGATTGTCGGGCTAATAATGGAATAATGGAATATAACGGAGATGGGGTGCAGCCGGTCTGCCTGCGAATTTACGATGCGCGTCCGGCAATATTCGAGTACTTGGATCAAGGGTGCGAGCCGTCGCTCAATGAGGATGCATCGATGCAGTTTCCCATTGGACTAGGTTTGCATTAGCGAAGCTCTCGTAAAGCTCGACAACGTCAAACGCGCGTCGCCCGTTTTTTCCGAGATTCGCAACGATGAAATATAAAAAAGCAGGAATTACGCGAGACTCTCTCTCTCTCTCTCTCTCTCCCTCTCTCTCTCGCTGATTCTCTCTTTTCTCCCGTTAGTTGTACGAATGAGATCAGTCCTGGAGGTATAGATATAGTTAAAACTATCTTGTTTCGGTATTCTTGGGAATTTGGACTATCTGCCGTAAGTGGCAGCAGGTCGGCCTTTCAGGACGCTTTCGTGATGCTTTCGTGATGCTTTCGTAACGCATTCAGGACATGGTCCGGTCTTAAAAGAAAGAGGAGATCAGACCGAACGACCGTGCTTCCTACTTTGCTAAAGTTTCGCAGGGCCAACTTAGAGGTTGGCCGTAAAACTGAAAGACACTGCGGCTCCCTTAACTAGCAGAACAATAGTCGATTGTATAACGACGACGACGACGAGGGCGGCTTCTTCGGGAAATTTATTTGGACTCATGAACGTGCAACCTGCTCCTTCGAGAAGATGCTGCGCCGAACGCGAAAGCACCGCTCGTTAGTCGCAAAGTTGCTCTTGTCTCGGCCGGCCCTCCCTCGCAACTTTTCCTCACAAGACCCGATGGCAGCCGACCTGATTACCGGCTCGACCTGTCTGCGCGGCCGCCTGGCCGTGCGGGTGTCACGTGACGCGTGGCAAAGGTCACTCTTGGTCCTCGCAGCACGCGGCGGGCAGGGACGCACCGACGGAACAGGCGACAGACAAAAACAACAAAATACGCAGCGTCCTTTTATATTTCAAATATTTACAAGGTACACGTTCTCGATCGATTGCATTTGAAAAAAAAGCTATTTCTATTCAGACTGATGCCCCCATTCTCGTAGAAACAGCTGGAACTATTGAATTGGCGCCGCAGAGAAATCCGCTGGTTAATTAATCCTAAAGATAATGTCGAAAATCCCGGGTGAGCTTCCATAAATCACGCGGAATTGAACTGGCGAAGTGGTTTCCCGTATTTCAGCTGCACTTCTCGTCTTCGGCGTCTTCTTAGGCAGAAACGATGCAATTGCCGCCTGTCGATCATTCGAAACGTGAAGGCAGACTCGCAATCTGTCGCGGATCCATCGGGTTGTCTGGTTTGGTGAGCTAAACGCCCCCAAACTCTGACGCCAATGCCATCCAACCGAAAGCATCAACCGGCAGGACAGACGCAGCTGCACCTGCATGCGCATGTTGCATGTGCCTGGGTTCAGAGGACAGCAGTGCGCGGCAAAGGAACACATGCGGATGACAAGTGTGCCACTGTAGTAAAGTAAAGACTTAATTAGCACTCTTCATTATTCGTAATTAGCACTTGATGCTGGCTCGAGGCTCTTGTGACGAGGCTTCTTCGCGGTGGTGTAGAAAAGGGGGAGGGCGGAAGGGCAGAGAGAGGGAGAGAGAGAGGAAAAAGGGAAAGAAGGGAAAAAAGGACGCTCGACGGGTAGTGACGTGGCTCTGGTGAAGATCATTCGCCTACCTTCGGCATCTCTCCAATTTTTATCCCTATAGTCTGTAGATTCGTGCGATTCGCGAAGTGGCTCTTTTCACAGAGCGCGTCCCGTGACCTCTGACCCTCGATAAACCGTCGGCCGGGCGCATCGTTCTGGCAGCTGGGTCACTCGATAGATTCGCGTCACCCAAATTTCTCTTTTCTAAAGTCCGACGACTATTTCGGTGGGGATTCCATTAGCGCCTAAACACTGTAGAAGCCGCGAGGGCAGCTGCTGCGTCCACGAGGACCAATCGCAGCGAGCAGCTGCTTTCTCCTTTTTCTCTTGAGCGGCTCGTCGGGACTTTCGTCCTTCAGAGGATCCACTGTACCTGCTAAATTAGCTACCCAGGCACATCATCGAAGGTCATTTTTTGCAGGCGACTCGCTCACTGCAGAAACGTATAAATTCTCCTGGCAAAAGGGGTGCCATTAATTTCTATTAGAGCGACGCGGCTCGACGCGAGCGTCGGATTTGCCGAGAATTCATACATAGGAGCGAGGCGGAGGCGGAGGCGGAGAGGACGAGATACGCAGCTGAAGCGAGCGGAAGAGGCGCAGAATGGAAAAACAAGGAGCAAAGTCCCTTCTGTCTAGCTGGGAATATGAGAATTCATTTGTTTCCATTAATTAGCGTGCTTCGGGACTGGGAATCTCTGACGTCGCGTCCACGTGGGGCCGACTGGCTGTCAGGCCCGACTGTCAATATTCATCACGTGGATCACGCGGATCACGTGGCACAAATGCAAAGAGCACCGAGCGTCGGCTCGCTTTTCCCGGCGCCCTGTGCAATCATTCTTCCGTGCGCACAGCATCCATGCGCGGTCCAGGAGTGAGACGATCCGAGAGAGAATCTCGAGCAGCGGAACGGGTGCGGTTCACGCGGTCGGAATCTGCGAGGAAGAGATTATAAGGACCGGAAATAAGGACTTTGTAATTAGTACTCTTGCCCTCCTACCTCCTCCTTGCGGTTACGTGCGGATGGACCCATAAGACGGCGGATCGACAGCGGACGCTCCCTACGTGCATCTCCACCAAGTCTACAAGTCTACTTCCAGCCTACGCACCCACCGCACGTCCCTCCTCTCGCTGATTCTCACTAATTGGATCTTGGCTGGCCTTTCGTTTGCTCGCCTAAAAAGGAATCTTCAAAGATACTTCAGGACCAGTTCGAACGAATGAATATTGTAACTTTTTCGAAGGTCGTGGCCCAGACTCGTGCCGTGTCACCCCTGACGCTCGGCTGCCTCTTCCCATCCCTTATGGGTTCGCTCCTCCGACCACTTTGAGACGCGGCAGCTGGCAGCTCCGCCGAAACTCGACGGCGAGTGGCGCTTTGGGAATCCTCGGGATGCGCGATGGACCCGCGGGCCAGAAGATGCTCGAGCTTACTTATCGGGCGGCTGCATCTTCGCAGAGGTTATTTAACTTTTGCAATATTTTATCCTGTCGGGCCGCAGGCTAGGCCGGCGTATCTCGTTCGCGCGTAACACCTATAGCAGCCTATTGGTAAGGAGCGAGCCGAACGGAAGGGCGAGGAGGACCGAGTCGGATGAATCTGCACTCGCAAAAATATCCCAGAAGAAAGTGAAGCGAAGGGATGGAATTTTTTAAGTTTTTCTGACCCTCCGAGGATCCCAGATAGCCTTTGACAATTCGATTCGCGAATGCGCCGCTGATTTATTGACGATTTTTACAGTCGCGTCAGTTTCATCCCTTCATCCCTTCATCCCTTCGTCAATGACCAGCCGACAGCTTCGATTCTTGCCATTCTCTCGCTGGACATCCGTACGTTTTGATATCGCCTTTTTCGTCACTCAGGCTCGAGGCTATTGAGCCAGGCTCTCGATCACTGGCCTCGCGTTTGCCCCCCCCCCCCCC
>NW_014332860.1:238839-239420 GCF_000341935.2 Cephus cinctus
CCCCCCCCTTTGCTTTCATCCACCGTGAACCCGTGACCTCTCGCTATTTCCCTGTAACGCGCTCGCCTCTCGTATCACGTCAAGTGACAAGCCTTTGTCACTTGCGCTTTAGAGGCGCACAGGCGCACAGGCGCACGGTCATTCAGATAATCGCACCCCTTTCGAGGCTGCCCTAGGATGACGATGGGAAAAAAATAGCCTTTGTAAATGCAATGTTGTTTGCGCGCGGCGATACAATGGCGCAGCCATCCCTCTCACTCTTTTCATAGCGACACCTCCTCCTCTTCCTCCACCATCCACCTGCTCTCAAGAAGCACCGATCGGGCTGTCATGGACATGTCCCGCAGGGACCAATGAATACGCGCGCGCGCATGGATACTCAGCCACGTGCGCATGTACTCGAAGCTCCTTAGGAGCTGTTTTCAAATGGGCCTCTCGGAAAGCGCTCGACTGACTCCTACGGTTCGATGAGGTTTAGGCCCAGTCGGGGCGCCCGTGGACGGCCGATCTACCGATAGCTGTTTTGCGTTTCAATTAAAGCATCGAGCGTGTCGATGCTAAGGGACTGTGGTGGCGAGGGG
>NW_014332860.1:239501-276731 GCF_000341935.2 Cephus cinctus
GGGGGGGGGGGCGACCTTGGGGCTGAAGAATCCAGGGTCCCTTTGAACGGGAGATTAACGTGCTCCTTCGAATTTGTTTTGCAGATTCCACGGTGCCTGTGGTCCTTTGTCTCCTCATCGAGAAGGGATTGGCGGTGGTGAGTAGAGAAACTTCCCTATAGTCTAATTCCTATCGATTCAGGGAGTATAAGTTGCCAGAGGGGTGCCAGGTACCCCATTGCTCATCTCTGGGTCACTTCATTTCCTCTCTGCTTTTCATTCTCTTTCAGCAATACTGATAATGAGTGTGTGACGTGCGTGCGCGCGTGCGCACGTGGATGCGTGGCTGTGAAACAGTCGCCAGGCAGTTGTATATGGCAGTTGTCACAGAATCGTAAATGAGTTGACGTTCATTCTCCATGAAAGTTGGAGCATCCTCCGGTCGGTCCAGCTGATCCTGTCGGAGCCTTAAAACAAAACCCGACATTGTTGCGGCCTTGTTTTCTCGAACCAGAGGCGAATAAACGACGCAATCGACGCAATCGACGCAATGGCGGCCACGGCAGAGCGTAATTCTGTCAGTCGCAGTGGAAATACGCGCAACACGAACCTCCCACCTTTCTTGGGCTAGCCACTTCCCTCCCACCATCCACCCCATCCACCCCATCCACCCCATCCACCCCATCCACCCCATCCACCCCATCCACCCCATCCACCCCATCCACCCCATCCACCCCATCCACCCCATCCACCCCATCCACCCCATCCACCCCATCCACCCCATCCACCCCATCCACCCCATCCACCCCATCCACCCCATCCACCCCATCCACCCCATCCACCCCATCCACCCCATCCACCCCATCCACCCCATCCACCCCATCCACCCCATCCACCCCATCCACCCCATCCACCCCATCCACCCCATCCACCCCATCCACCCCATCCACCCCATCCACCCCATCCACCCCATCCACCCCATCCACCCCATCCACCCCATCCACCCCATCCACCCCATCCACCATTCTGGCAAGCATCCTTCTCGCAGCATGCAAATTTACGGGGTGGTTATAATATTTTACGTCCCAGCGTAAAACTAAACGCTCAGCGAGCCATCCATCGCACCCTCCATCCTTTCGCTTCTTCTCTCTTGCCGCCTCCCACGCGTTTCCCCTGCAGGTTCGCAACCTGCGCGTTTCTCCCGTTACAAGACTCGAAGCTCGACCTGCCAGTCGGTTGGAATTGCACTTTGATTATTTGCACATTTTTGAATTCCAGACGCACGTGCGTCCACTTTCTGTCCCTTCACCGGCTTCTTCAGGTCTTTCCAGTCGCCTCTTCGCTCCTCCATTCGAAAGTCCAGTCCTCTCTCATCGCGAGTCGATTCCTCTCTTCGATTTTATCGCTCGCTCACATTTACGTTGATGAATCGCGCTCGGCTTTTTCGCCTTTGAAATTCACGTTCGTTAGACTTTCCAAAAGAGTCGGCTACTTTATTAAAGCATCGGCCGAAAAAAAGCGCGAGAGCTCCGGGTAAAGGGTGGAGAGAAGGAGGGAGGCAGGGAGGCAGGGAGGCAGGGAGAAGGCAGCCAACGAGAAACCGATAACCGATACGCGCCCCTCTGGCTTAATCTGATTCCGATGGATTCTGCACAACGGTCCATTCTGCGCGAGAGCCGAGCCGAGTGCATCGCGGCGGCTTCAGGCAGCTGCAGGTAGCTGCAACAGATATGAAGAATTGCAGAGCGAGATAAAGTCTATTTGACTATTAAAAGATGCATCCTGAAGCTGCACTCGCGCACTTTTCTTGGCTCCGTCGGACGGTCCAAAGAATCGCCTCATCTCGCCCTTCTGTCGCCTCCCGTCGCCTGTCGATTTGCACCCGGCGACGGGGATTCATCCACACGTGGTGCGGTGGACAGGGAGCGCGGCAAAGTTCAAACTTAAAAATTTTTCAATCGCCACAACAATTCCAAGATGCATCGTGTTATTATTTGTAAATTTGCAATTTCATCATTCGATTGAATCAAATGTTAAATATTATTTGGCTTAATCTGCTCTACAGGAAATCATCGCTCATGGACCAGGGATGGTGTTTCACGTGGTCAACCTGATCGTAATGGTCCTGATGCCTATGGTGGTGATTCACGTCAAAGACTCCGGATTCAGCCTCAGTAAGCATTTTACGTTCCATTTAGTTTGGCTTCGGTTTAACTGCTAGATGTTTCCTACTTCCCATCTTCTTTTCTTTTCCTCCTCTTTCCCTCTTCTTCTATTTTTGGATCCGGCCACGTCGTGTCCTCCGCATTGCTCACCGCAGGGGACGCGCGTAAAAATAGTTGAAGCAACGAGAAGTAAGGGCGAGATGAGGAGGCAGAGGGCGGTCAGGGATTTCCCGGCGAGTTTCGTCCTAGCAGGAAGCATCATGAGGAAGCAGCACACAGCTACATGTATACACGGCGTAACGTCGCGCATTTCGTTCTCGGTTAAATTTACATGGAAATGCGCCGTTCCTTGCCTCCTTCCCTTTCACGTTCTCCCTCGTCTTTTTCCTTCTGAAATGCAATAACGGACGTCACGAATAATCAAGCGACGCGTCAGGCAAGCACGTGGGCGGAGGCCTTTGTTGTGGCCTGCTTCCGTCCAGTCTCTCGGCGACCTGGCGACCTGGCAGCCGTCGCTACATGCAGCCATGTCGAATATCTGGCTTACTCGTCTTTCGAGAAACGTTATAGCTTCAACTTTCAGACGTTTTAAAGCTACTTTTGTATAGACTACTGCTCGACGTCTTTGACAAGAATCGAGGACTTTTTGCGACAGACGAGCCAACGCGGATGCAAGTCCCTTGACGATCTGCACGCTCTCCTGGTCCCGTTCTTTCGGAGCGACACCGTCTTGTTGCTGGACTTTCCGGTGGCTCGGTACTTTCGTTGCTGTTGTTCCTGAAACTCCATCCTCGAGCTTTGCAGGCTGGCAGCGCCGCGACGACGCCGCGACGCGATCGCTCAAAAGAAGCTGCAGAGATCAGAGAGTCTATACGTGTAGACGGTCAATGTGTTGGACTTTTATAGAGTGCACGGGTTTCACCCGGATGGATGTTTATTGCGAAAAACATTCAGTGCAAAGATTTGTATCGACTTCGCATCCTCCTAAGCGCTTCTTAAAAGTTCCAAAGTCTGCGGAAGTAGCTTGACTCCGTATCGCATGGCTCTTGGTCCAGGCTATACAGTCTGGCGAGGCTTTGCAGCAGCGAGCCTCTTCCTCGAAGCTTCCACAGAGCCTCTTGCAACTCCCATCCGCTCTAGAATTCTCATCTCCATGCGAAAGCCGACTTTGGCCTTGCGTTCCATGTGTTGCGCGTTAGGTCTCCCTCCGCTTCCTCCACCCCCTCTGCAGTGGGAAACTGCACGACTCTCAGCCGTGCGAATTTGGTGTTTTCTTTAGCTAAAAATTCATGGCGAAATTTGTGAAATTTGTGCGACTGGAAAGAGTACTGACAAGGATCACGTCGTCCAAGGTCGGGTTCACCCATCATTAGGAACACGTGGCTCCCTGTACTAGATAGTAGACACTCGTCTCCTACACCGCGTAGATCGTTCGACTCGCTCTTCGCAAATCCAATAAAAAGCTGCCGAGCGTCGAGTGCTGCTTCTTGTCCTTCTTCCTCATTCTGGCGTCTAGTTAACGTAAGTCTAGCGCTTTTAATTTCAATTATCAAAATGATTAACGAACGTCTGCGGTTCGGCAGCCTCCAGGCGCATTGACGCGCATAGAGGCCGAAGCGAAAGAAGAGAAAAAGGAAACGGGAGGCATCGCGCAGCCCTTCGATTGGGTGAATCGAGTGACTCTTCCATTGGAATAAACACCGGACACGCGGCCAGTGTTGAAATGCGAGAAAATAGAAGTAACGGCAGCGAGTGAACGTTGGGAAAACGAATTCGCAAAGGAGCAGCGTGCCAGATTGCCAGATTGCCAGATTGCCAAATTGCCAAATTGCAACGGGGCGCAGCAGTGCATTCTGTTGATGGGCACGCACGTGACAAAGAGCCAGAATGCCGAGAGAGACGGAGCGATGGACCAATAGGCGCGCGGTCGGAGTCTGCGAAATTAACGGGACTTCAATTTCGGCCACAGTCGGCAACTGAATAGCGACGCTTCCGCGCGTGCGAGTTCCTGCCTTCCCTCTTCCCTCTTCTTCTCATGCCGCACAGCAAAGTGCGACAAAGCAAAACAGGCGGAAGAGTCTTCGGTTCTCTGGAGATTCTTTTGGCAACAATAGGCGAGGAGCCAGGAGGTCGAGCGCCGATCCTTCCACCTTCCACCTTCTCAGCCTCCCAGTCGCCTCTCGCTCCTTCTTGTCTTTCGCTGCGTCTCGCCAGGCGCAGTGCCAAATTTAATCATTGCACGGAGCTAACGCATTTTCCCACTGAATATGTTATTAGCCTCGGCTGTTGCATTTCGTTTGCTTTCCTTTGCCGTAGGTAGGCCGTAGTAGGACGGCCGTTGTGCAGGAACAGGGAGGAACAGGGAGGAACAGGGAGGAACAGGGAGGAACAGGAAGGAACAGGGATGGCCCTCTCGAGCAAAGGTTTTTGCATTCTCAATTGCGAATATTCAGTGGGAAAGTGTTTGTGCGAATTGACGACTCGACGTTTGCTCGCGAATTAGCACTCGTCCTCCACAGTGGATTTCTTTAATTTGTTATGCAAAAGGGCCGCTCGGGTCGTTTGCCCATTCCGCTTCCGCTTCGTTCCGACGTAATTTCCGCTCTTCGTATAGACTCCCCCCGTCTTCCCTTGCCTACTCTCCTGTCCCACTCTCAAATTACCAAGTTCAGCTACCCTTCTCGGGCTCCCCGGGTTCTCTTGGCCAAAGGGATGTGCCTGATAAAAATGGTGAAATTAAATCGAAACTCCCAAAGGATCGAGACGCGCCCGTAGGTCCTCTCGGATGGATGTATGGATAGAGAGCCAAGAGAATTTGGCTTCTCGAAGGAGTCAGGATTCAGGAGCGACTCGTAGACTTGGAACGAGGACGACGAGGAGAACGCGCGAATTCGTCGAAGCGCGAAAGACGTCGCGAGCCAAAAAGCGAGAATTGCTCTGCTGCGCAAAGGCTGAAAGGCTTCCTAGTTGCGCTACGCCTATGCAGGCGCCGCCGACGTCGGCAGCTAGGTACATAGCTGCCTCGGATGATGGTACGCGCACACAGAGTGGCTGCATAGTGCCGGCCGGACACGTATTTACATATGCAGCAACGCTGGAGCCCAGCCAGCTCCCGTTAGGTTAACTAGCTCGTTACAGCGAATGCATAGCGTGCCATTTACGGGAGATAATCCGTCCGAAATTAGGCCGGGAAATTAGTTCTTTCGCCGGATAATGGTCAGGAGGATGCGAGAGCTCCAGAGTCACGTACTGATGGGAAAGCATCAGGATAAAAAAGTGGCTAATGGACTCGAAATAATTGATAACTTGACATGCGTACATGTAGATTCTTATCCCTGTCACTTTCAGGCACCTATAGATATAGTCTACGTGCATACGGTCAACTGCATGTGCTGAATCGGATTATTGGCCATACACGTGCACTATGTCACATAGCGTGCGCGGTTACTTTCGGGACGCGTGAAAAATTGGTCAAAACGGAAATCTATACCTGATCCAGTTAGCAGTTTCCAATGCCTGCTCCCGAGACATCTGGTACGTCCTACATCCCTTTGTGAAGGATCCCTTCCGGATCTTTCCTGGACTTCTCGTGCCGCGGTGGAACCGAGATATGGCGACTGAATTGGGAGATTTGGTGGCATCCGAGGATACCGGCAATTTCCGAAGGGTTTCGGCTAACCAAGAATGTCCAATTCGAATGGTTCGAGGGGAAGTGCGGTTTGGGCTGCGCGCAGATCAGAGGAGCTACTGGAGGGGGGAGCTTTGGGTGGAGATGAACGTGCGACTCGCAATTCGCAATTCGCAATTCGCAATTCGCTACCTGCCACAGCAGCGGCATTCGGTGCCAAGATTCGACTTCACGCATGGCGAAGTTCGGCCGAAGATTGCACCTTTGTGCCAAGTCGGAATTCGTGCCAGGCGGCAGGTCGAGTCGCTACCAGCAGCCTGAAGGAAGAGCCGAGGAGGGCATAAGTAGGGAATTACGCGTTTCCACTGACTCGTGACCGATGGATTTTGCGAATCGGGGATAAACCATGTTCGAATTTATGAGATTAACGGGTCGATAGGAATGGTCCATGAATTTCGAGTAGCTGCTAGAAGAAAAAGAGTTTTTACTCCACGTCTGTTTTGCCTGATTCAGGGTCAGATTCGATGAAAATAAAGCTGTCGCTTGTAATTTGAAAATTAGTTTGTTCTGAGAATAACGTGACTGATATTTTATTGATAGAGGAAGAGAGAGAGAGGGAGAGAGAGAAGAGAGAGAAGAAATAGAAGAGAGAGAGTCGCACAGTTCTCTTAGGCATGAGACGTAAATCCGTGAAGAATAAGTCTGCGCGATAATCATGCCATGTTGGCGACAAGCGACAAGCGACAAGCGACAAGCGGCGCACGCAAAGTGAGCGATTTTATCCTGGCACTTGGTCACGGCACGTGAAATTCCCAGCACCGCCACAATCACTGCTGCAGATCTTTTACGAAATCTGTCCGTGCCCCGTCCACGTGGGCTTTCTATAGCACCTGGCAATTCAGCGACTGGCGGCCGATTGATCTCAGTCGTTTGCAATTCGGTACTTTGCGCAATTTCCCGACAAAAATCCAAAAATGTCGCATTTCGCTTTCAAACGTTGCCAAATGGTACTTGCACGGACATAAAGCCGTCGCACGATGATAACTATTGGATTCGAAGTGGTGCGTTTCAGCCCAATGGCTGCACAATGGAATGGATGGTCAGTCGATCAACTGCATCAATGCTCCTCCGCTCCTCCGCTTCTTCTCCTTGTTCCATGAAAAAGTGACGTAACGCAACTATCCAAAAGTCTCGAACGATTGTTGTCGGCTTTCCGCGATGCTGATTAGTCGGGTGATGCGTGTGAATTTGCTGTATTTGACATTTATAGTCTGCTCAATTTAGAAAATTAGCATTTTCGGTTGTCAAATAAACTGATTGATTTTCGAAAACGCTGTTGCCTTCAAAGAGAGACACGTTATCCCTGAAAATTGTATTTGGCTTTGAAGCGATATGCTGTAGTTATGAACTGATTGGATTCAAAATTTGTTTGCGTTTAAAACAATGCTGTTGAAAATTGTAATTTTCTAAAATAGATAACCAGTGCGATACCGTATTGGTTGATAGCGCTGTTATCTTTTGTTGCGTGCGCAATGCATTTATGTAAATGAGGTAAAAACGATGGAAGAATGTGAGAGCGAATGAATTGAATCGTTTTGAAAGTCGGTGGTCGGTGCAGTCTTAAGAGCCACTTGAGAGCCCCGACGAATTTACTTTTCTTCACTTTGGTATGGCTGGGTGGCTGGGTGGCGGATACTTGCGGGACGCTAGCGATGTCGCGTTCCAATCGATAGAACCTAATCAAAACATATCCTGCGGCTTTCCTTGTGCTCCTGAACTTGCTGCACGCGTCCTGGTCGAGTCACTCGAAAGGCTGCCGGTGGGAGGTGAAAGAGCGACGGGAGGGGGGTCCTTGGAAATGCGGATCGCGGCCGACGACAATGGCCCAGTGGAAAAGTAGCAATTCCTCGGGAAACTGTCGGAGAAAATTGAGAAACTATTTTCACGCTGAAACTTCTTCTCTTATAGTCGCGTCCCGATACAATGCACGAGCAGCTATCGGTAAAACATGAGCGAGCACAGCCAAACTTCTTTCGCAGTTTCGATCGGAAGCGAGTAGTGCCGGGGAAATAATGTACGTCAGCCAGGAGCTGCTATCAAAGTACCAGTCAAGCATAGCGAGCACTCCTCCGCTTATCTTATTTCCTGCTTTCACCTTTCGAATCTATGGAGACCATTTTCAAGCTCTGCCGCGGAGCGTCTCTTGTTCTTGCCTCGGTGGTCCTTCGCAGTCCTTCGGAACGGGTGCAGCGAGTCGGGGTCAATGGAGGATCGGCTAGGCAGTTGCCAGTTGGAAGGTAGCGGGGAGACAGAATAGTAGCAGGATTAATAGTCAACGTCAGGAACTGACTCGGTTCGTGTTCAGGGGCGGCTAATAACTCGGCGAAGGGTCCTTTCTCGAGGAGCCCGGCTGAAATGGCCACAGCCGACTGGAAGGATGTTGTGAAAAAATGGCGGTCATCTCGAAGCTTTTTCGAGTCTTTTCTCCCTCAGCGACGTCCCGATGAATTCATGAATTCTTTAGAAGGGATAAAACTGTGGCGGCTTAAAGGGAACGTAGGACTGCGAGACTAAATTTCTCCTATCGGAACAGCAATGTTTAATGTATCTCACGGCATTCAGCAATTAGCACCTTTCCAGGGTGAACTTTTCCTAAGCTCACAGGATGGTACGTTGACGCAGGTTCCTATTTGGAAGCAACGCGTCGACCCGCCCCAGAGAAAGTGTCCCGAGAATGACGATTGACGTTATTTAAGTAAATTCGGTGAAATTGCTTCGGGGGCACTGGGTGTCTTGCGTCTTGCGTTGCGCGATTTAATTAAGATAGGAACAATACGCCAGAGGAAAAGTGAGCTCGTTGGAAGTTAATGGAAATATCGGAAAATATAAAAGTCCACGCGACACCGCATAACAACGAGATCATTTTCTGATATCATAATGCAAATTCTTCCAGAGGAATAATGAAGTCCACGCTCCAGGATGAGTCTCAATCTCGTCTCCAGCCGCCGCGCGCTATCGGCTGCCATTTCCTCTCCTAGATATACGAGATGTATTTAAACTCCCATGGAGAATCTTCGAGTCGACGTCGATCGCGACCTCCGACCTTCGGCTGCGCCGAATCCCAATTTTTCCCAGGAAATTCTTTATTTGAAGCTTCTTCCTTTGACGTGTGTTTCAGTCGGCGCCATGTACGTCTGCATGCTCTACGCGATTCTCTTCCTGAAGCTGTGGTCCTACGTGCAGGTGAACATGTGGTGTCGCCTGAGCAGCCGCCGGAAGAGCACGTCCCAGGGAAGAATGCGTCGGCAGTCACTCTCCTGTAACAACCTGCAATGTAAGTAGAAAGTGGCGGCTGGTCAACCCGGTTCCTCCTCCGTCCTTCCTCGAGGATCCCCGCTGTCCTTTTTTTTCGAATTTGAAAGACGAAGAGGCGGCAACTGCTGCCTGGGGGACGGGGATGGGGTGGGCAGGGAAACTGGACGGACTTCAAAATAGACGGATCGAACGAATGGAGAGACGAAAGAGGAATGCGAGACGCCCAGGTAGTGCAGTATATGACTGCACCTCCAATTCGACCAGTCTGTCGTCTGTCGTCTGTCTCTCGTCCATTTCCGGTAGGTATCGATTATTCAGTCGAATTACGAGCCGCGATCCCAACGGACTCCACGATCCGTGTATTAAAAGGGCGCAAGAGGTCCCGCATCCGACGGCAATCGACGCCAGTCGGCGTCCTCCTCGTCCCGTGGTGCGATTCCTGAAGCCGGCACGGGGATTCTTAAACGCATCACGCGACGGCGCTGGAGTGCAGCAGGATCAATCCACAAGGACGGGACGCACGGGACGCACGGGACGCACGGGAGGCGTCGCGTGCCTCGGCGCCATTCGCCCTGATGAGTTTCTCAAAGGGCCCCATCTCCCTCGCCCTCGTCCCATGTCAATCTCCCGCGGGGAACTCATCTTCGCGGGTGCCCGTAGCGCGCGTCGTCCAGACTTGGATTTCCTGTGGCTTCATTTGACTTTACGTGCGCGCGCCAGTGCCAAGTCCCCGTTAGCAGCCTCCTTCACGAGCGCCGATCGCCGAGACAATCTCCCGACTCCCGTCTAACTGTCGGTTAACGTCGCTTTCATTCCTCTGGCAATCGAGGCTCCAGTACTCGGCGTACGAAGACATTTTACTTGCGATTCCCTTTTACGCCTTCCGTGCCGCTTCTGCCTCCAGGCTCAGCAGGTGAGGGACGCAGCGACGCGTTTTTCTTCTCTCCGAGTGAACTACCGTGGGGCGGAGGGGGGGGAGGATCTCGTTGGCGGGATAATTTTTCTTTTTTTCAATCACGCCCGGCACTCTGCGACCAACGTAATTTGACCTTTGTGGCGAGAGATGTCAAGGTGCTTAAGCCACCCCCTCCTGGCTGCAGCTATCAGAGGCTCTCTTAGGAACTGCGACAACCCCCGCAGCCTGGCTGTTCATATATCTTGGAGTGGGACAGAGAGAGAGAGAGAGAGAGAGAGAGAGAGAGAGACTCTCCTAAATTAATCCCGCGGTCGCGCCTTCGTGCCCTCCTTTCTTCCAGGACAATTGGCGGCAATTTCCAGCTGGCAATTCCGAGGCCGGCAGATTGCCGCTCGATCTCTCGGCTCCTCGCAGCACGTGACCTGCCGTGCAACGTGGGTTGAGACCTAAACGTCCTGAAGAACGTCCTCATAGCTACCGTGTTGGGGCTCCGTGCGATTGAGTCTTTAACAGGCAAAGCTACCCCTACGACTCCGTCTAATTGTACCGCCACGTGGCTCTGCCAGGCAGTTTCACTCTTCTCGAATGGGTACGGTGACTCTGTCCTTTGAGATTCGGAAGGATCAGGACGTCGTCCGGGAGACCTTCGAAAGCCGAAGCTGAGACTCGACCTGGAAAGAGATCGATTTCTTCTTGATAAAGATGAAACGAGAGAAAGACGGGCCGAAATGGAAGCTTATTTCAATTCCAGATTGGATTATCTATCGGATTTGGATAATTGAAGGAATTCTATCAGTTATCCCTGGCATTGACTAGATCAGATGCCGACGGTGATGCTGCTGCTGATGCCAAATCCTTCCTCGAGCGAAACTGCAAAGTCGCTTACTCGAGAATGTCCGTTTCGTTAGTTTCGATTGTGAGCCGGAAGTCGACCATTTCGATTGTGAGCCGGAAGTGCCTCTTCCACTTGTCTCTTGTCTTGATCGAGTGAAACGTCACTCGGGGCCGGGAAGGTCGTGCACGTGGAGCACGCACCGCTCTACTCGGAGCAGGACAGATTCTCCCGAAAGGTTCTCGAGGAACTCGATTCAAGGACGATCCCTCGATCCCTGCATCTCTGTCCCTTTTTGACCCCCCAGCTGCTGCCCGGCTGCTCAAAGGGGCGAGCGCTGGCACAGGAGGGGGGATTTTAGTGTTTTCCTTGATAATAACTAGATGTCATGAATTAGGAAGAGCCTCCTGGGCATATCTTATTTCGGCAGCTCAATTAAGAAGTAAATTCTCTTTTTGCAGCCTCGGAAGTTAAGCAAAATGGAAACGCGACTGCGGATGCGAGGGATGAAAAGGAGGGTAGAAGCCCAGCCCTGGTCCAGTACCCGGATAACCTCACCCTGGGTGATCTCTACTATTACATCCTGGCGCCGACCCTCTGCTACGAACTCAACTTCCCCAGGACTCAGAGGATCCGAAAGAGGCAAGTAGACCGTGTCTGAATTAGAAGATGACGAAAATAACGAAAATAGCGCAAACAGCCACTGCCAGTGTCCGAAGCTGATCCTTGGATTCCAACATCTTCCTTTTCAATCTCTGTGGCTTTCGAGATCCTAAATGTCGATATTCGGATCGAACTGAAGGAAAAGGTACACGGGGAATTGAAAAGCTACTCCCGAAATTAGATTTAAGTGGGCTATTCTTGGAAATGCAGAGTGAAGAGGAAGAAGAGGAAGGAGATGAAAAAGATGAAAAAGAAGCAGGAGGGCTGCATGGAATCTCCTGGTGGTATACATATGTATATTCTCTATTCTCTAACATATCTCAGCTCTGTTTCACTAAAAACAGTCCAGCGCAATTCCTCCTATGGGTGCTTCCTTTGCGAGCTCTTACGGGCAACGCGTGCCGGGAGGTCACGTGTCTTCCTGTTGTAGTTTAGCGTCCCGCTAACTCTGTAACTTCGTAGAATGTAGCTCGATACATAGAAATATATATACAGGGTGTTCGTTATGAAACGCACTGTAGTAACACTGTTACATTCCTTTTCAAATTCTAATGAATACGTGTTTTCATTTCTTATTTCACATATCAAAATTTCGAGATAATCAAGGTTGAAGTTGCAGTAATGCGACAAATCAGAACGCGTTTAAACGGAGCGTAGATGACGTCGCGAGCCAGCCCGCAAGACTTGCTTGCACTAGGCCAATAACACTAAGAGTATCGTCGTTGTGTCCTTATTTATCTGCATGTAATTGAGTAAGATACAAGAGACGGTACTCTTAGTATTATTGGCCTAGTGTAAGCAGGTCTTGCGGGCTGACTCTGGACGTCATCTACGCTCCGTTTAAAACGCGTTCTGATTGGTCGCATTACTGCAACTTCAACCTTGATTATCTCGAAATTTTGATATGTGAAATAAGAAATGAAAACACGTATTCATTAGAATTTGAAAAGGAATGTAACAGTGTTACTACAGTGCGTTTCATAACGAACACCCTGTATACTTTCTTTGGCCCTGCACCATTGCGCATTCTCTCTGGCAACGATGTTACTACAGTGCGTTTCATAACGAACACCCTGTATACTTTCTTTGGCCCTGCACCATTGCGCATTCTCTCTTCAATTTTCAGTCTTTCAGGTTTCAGTCTTTGCGATAACACACTCGCTGTACGTAAATATATGCTTGCATGTGCTTTGGGCTCATTTTTGTAATTTAAAAAAAAGAGAGAGAGAGAGAGAGAGAGAGAGAGAGAGAGAGACATCGATTACGAAGGAAAAGATGTTGAAAGACGAGTAAGCGCAGAACCGAAGGGGGATGCACTATATAATATTGGAAAAAGGAGAAATTAGGCTGCAGCCGTAATCCGAAAAACGTGGAGAGAGAACCAAATGTGAAAAATCGTTATGGGAAAAATTGTAGGTAAAAGCCGCTTAAAGTAAAAAATGGCACGCGAAAGCCCCGCCGACGCGATGCGCTCCTTTCGCGTATAAGCTGACGTTTGCAAATAGCTGGGACGCTTTGTGCTCTTTTCAGAAAGATTTACATTTAGGGTCGGTTTCACCGAAGTTAACCGAGGTGTAACTGTCGAGATTAGCCAATCAGATTCCGAATTTCCGGGAACGCAGGCATCTGATTGGTTAAACTCGGTGAAACCAAACCCGGCTCATTGGATCAACGGCGTCTGTGACCTTTGACCCCTTAACCCTAATAATCTTATCTTTCTGTTCAGGTTCCTGATAAAACGCATCCTCGAGGTTCTTGTTGGCTGTCAAGTGGTCATGTCTCTCTTCCAGCAGTGGATGGTGCCATCTGTCAAAAATTCTTTGATACCCTTCAGCGTAAGTTTTACCTCTTCACATTTACCAAAACACATTGACTTTGAATGGTTTCCCTATAAATGACGAAGCGCGAGCAAAGGCGAAATAGAAGAAGAAAAGGAGCCGTGAGAATAATGAAGTTAGAGAAGAAACAAAGAGAGAGAGAGAGAGGAATTCAGGCAGGTCCACGTGCACGGCGCGTACCAGGAGAGCCCATGTCCAATTGACGCTCTAGCGTAATTGTTGAATCGATCGACTGGACAAAGTCTTGGCGAACTCAAGAGGAGCGATCGCTTTGCGTTTTTCTTTTTGCGAAGCTTCACTCGAGGGTTCTTTCACCTTGAAAATCTCTCGTGGATTCCCGTCTACTCTTTCGGCAGGAAGGGTGGTGCAGGGATGGTACAGGGTTGGTACAGGAGTCACAGTAGGGATGGAATCGCAGCACCAATTCATCTGGGGAATAATCATCTTCGCGTATTCGCACTCGCTCTTCCGCGTGTATTAACCAACTTTGAACTTTGAACTTCCCCTCGCTTCCCTCCCTTGGCTCCTCCTAACTTTGATACTCGGTGGCTTCTTGTTACCTATAGCGGCTGGCACTTTGGCAGTCGCCTATAGCGATCGCTATAGTGGATTCGCTCGGCTGTAAAAGCTTAATAATGTCGAATGGCGCAGTAGTAAGCCAGCTGCCTAATCGCGAATACGCGCCGGAAAGTTCGACGAGGTAACCACTTCCGGCCGTCCCCCCTCCCCATCCTCCCAGACTTCCAGCCTCCCTCGTTCACGCGAAACGGTCCTTCTCGTCTCTCGACTGGACTCGCGTCTCCTGCCAATATGATCATCGACGGAATCTCTTTTCGGTTCTTCCTTGAAACGCATTTCCACGCTGCGGGTGGTCCATTCGAAAGTCCAGGGGACAAATCTCTCGGGTCCCTCGAAAACGGGATGAAATATCGCAAACTACGATAACTATAAGACGCTGAGCGTAGCTAACCTGGATCTGCGGGGGTGAGTCTCTCCCTCCCTCCCTCTCTCTCTCTCTCTCTCTCTCTCTCTCTCTCTCTCTCTGACAGGCTGCACAAGGAAAGTTAAATTCCTTCTGAGGTACATTGATGTGATACGTGAGCACACGTGAAGCACGTACCGGAACACATACGGCCATACGCGAACATACGTGGACTGGTTTTATTTGACTTTTTATTACCTCCCCCTGCGAACGGCCTTTTTTTTGTCGCATTCCGCATATCTCGCGCGTAGCGGCCCCAGAAGGAATTCCCAGTCTATCGGATGCTGTTTTCTCGGCCCTCCGACACCCCGGTGTCGTTGCAGTGTACTGCCGCGCGGGGGTGTGTTGAAATATGGCGGTGCTAAAAATGCTCTCGCCAAGCTGCTCCCGTCGCCAGTCGTCCCTCTACCCGACCATCCTGGAACAGCAGCGTCGATCCCTGCTGGGGTCCTCCCGTGTCCTCCCGGGTCCTCCCGTGCCTCCTGGGTCCTCGTGGCTGCCAGTAAAATTATCGTCGCGCCGCTGATAACTTTAATGGCGACGTGCCGGCCCATCAAGCGCAACTCTCGTCTCATTCGCGCATTAATTTATTACTCGGTAATTAACAGAAATACAGCCGCTTTATTGACCGCAACGCGAAGAGGGTCGCGCTTTCATCCCTTTCGACGCGCGTCCGCGCGACCACGTGACTCCTGCGCTTGCAGAACTCGCAGAATAAATCGAGAAATGAGGAATTTCGTGAGAATATTCGAATCCAGAGACAAACGTAAAATTTTATTTAAAGCGGCCGACAATCCGTCCTAAGGAACCTGCCTGCAGGAGACTCCCATTCCAACACACGATATGTTCTCTGTTACCGTACAATGTACATATTTCTATTTTGCTCTCTTATTATTCCATCGACGTTTCCTTCCCTGGTTCCATTCAATTTATTCGAGATTTATTATTCGATCTTCTCTCGTCTACGATTCCCACTTGCGGTCCTACCAAGAGACACTTCGAGTCGACCGGGCTTCTTTGTCTTCTGCAGCTGCCCCCTGTGAAAAACAAAACATATATATGTACACATGGTTTATATAAAAATGACTCGTGACTCGAGTTACCCCGTTGGAGCAACATTCTCTGCCTTTTTCTCGGAGAATAGCTCAAGATCCTGTGTCACCGCGAGATGCCAGATTAATCGCAGGCCGCCTCTGTAATTAATTTCCACGAATGAAGTTCCCTTTCGAATGAAGTCAGTGCAAATGAATTCGTTTGAAAACGAAGAAACAAATGAAATCGCACTGATATCTTGCCTAGTATATCCGGAGGCAACTCATCCTGCGTAGAATCGATCCATTGAGTCCACCGAAAGATTGCAGCCCTCGACAATCGTAGGCGGACGTAATGACCCCTAACCTGACCTAACCTGACCTAACCTGAGCCGGGTGAGAGCAAGTTCCGTTGTAACTGGCAGAGTCTCCGTCAGCCAACGTCTCCTGGTATTTCCTTTACTCGTCGCTTCGCTGCTTTTGCTTTTGAACAAAATACTTAAAATCCTTTTCAGAGTGCTTTTAATTTTATTTATCTTGTCGTTTCGCTCGTTTCGCTCGTTTCGCCTGGATTCTCGCAGATTCGATCTCCCTTCGGTCTTCCTTCCAGTCGCTCTGCCCCAACCAAGCAACCTGATCGAGAATGCAAAGCTGCAAATCTTTTCCCGCTAATAAAAATAACAGATATTATAATACCTTAAGTACGTAAAAAGTGTTGATTCGTCTCTTTCCGTTCCTCCCTGCCGCGTCCCCTGCGAGCTCTCCCTTACTTCCCTTGTTTCCTTCTTTTCTTTTTTTATCTACTTCCATATAGAAGAACCCGGAGAGAAAGACAAAGAGCAGATTGAAGCTCCAGGGTGACCGCGAGGGGCCTGAGAGGAGCAGAAGACTCGGGGCTACCGAGATTAAGGGGGTCGAGGCAAGTTGGGGGGGGGGTGCCGTTCTGTACAGTCGCTTCCAAGAGTTCTCGTCGACGAAGACCCAGGCCCCACTTCACTCTCGGATTATTATAACCCTTTTTCTTGCGTAAGGCTCCTGCCTCGAATTCTTTTATTTCCCACGCCCTGCCTTTCTTCCTCTACTTCCGGGAAATTGAAGGGAAAGAACGAATTACATTTGGAAGTTCGTTGTTCTTTAATTTGGACTCCGGCAAGCCAGTCCGGATGTTTAGTACAAAGCGTTAAAGACGAGTTGAGGACTATTTTAATTTCAAAAATCAATTATCCGGCACAGAGTCTAATGACTTCTCTATTTGGTGTAGGGGCGCGACAGATTCTTTGTGTTTGTTGACAAGAGACGAAGAGACGGAACGATAAGCGAACGAAGGGAGCCGGCTGGGGGAGGGAGGCGTGCAAATGGAAATGAGGCTGAAAGAGGAAAGTGAGAGAGTGGCGTTGCTCGGAAGGGATGGTTTCCTTTGAATGGAAGGATACAGGGGTGGTACTTGGCGGAAGTTGCGGAACCTGCAAAAGCGTCGGCAGGCCCGAGGGAAAGTCTGAAAAGGTAAACAGGAGACGCGCCGCCAAAAATTGCGTAATTCGAAGCCAGATACGTCTAGCTTCTCAACGAGGCTCCCGCCCCTCGACGTCATCCCTTCTCACCTCCTGCACCTTCTTCTCCTATTCTCTTATTCTCATTCTCTTAGTCCTGCAGGCTGCTCGTCAGTCGATGGGGAGGCACTTGAGGTACTTTGATTCGTGCTGCTTATTGCGCCACCCAGTGGCAGCTGCCTCCCTGAACGCCACTTACCGGCGGCACCGGCGTCACCGGCAAGGCCAGCCCAATTTCCTCGTGCATCCAGTTACGATCTGTCGCAAATATCCGCTTGAATGGAGCCAGTCTTGGAGAGCTCTTAAGTGCATCCTGCGAGCCGTGTCGCTTCGTCCTTTCCCTTCGATCGCGCGGCGACTCATTCACGCGTCTCCTTAACCTTTTTTCACGACGTTTCATTGCGTTTCTCTTTATCCTTTTGTCTCTGATATATTTTTGCTCGGTTCTTTGTTTTCCAAATGAAAAATCCTCCTAGTCGTCTCGTTCAAGTTTAATATCGCCTTTCGTCGGGCCTCGCGACGACGCGTCTGCAGACACTCGAACGTAGTCCTCTTGAGCGCCCTCCTGAATTCCTTCTATGCCCGGAACACCTGCATGTTAATATAAAGAAAGGCGTTTTAATAATACGCGTATATCCACGAAGGAGGAGGAGGAGCAATTCTCTCGGAAAAATTTGTTTCTCCGCTTACGAAGTGGAGGCGAAGTGAAGCGACCTGAGATGGATCAGCGGCTTCCTTCGCCGTCTTCTAGAACTACGAGGAGGAAGCGCAAGACTCGGCTGTCTTAGGATTTAGGATGTCCTTTCGCACTCGCACTTCTTCTAAGGATCTTTCCTTTCCTGAAGGATCCCCCGAGGAGTTGCTAGAATGCCCGAAGAACACGAGACGAGGAAAAGGAGCTTTTGACACTTGACGTTTGGCGAGTCTTCCACGTGGCTCCCACGTGACCTTCCCGACGCTAAAGCACGTCGCGAAATCAAGACGCTCTTCTGGGAACGCGCGTTGCGCTCAATTAGAAAGTTTAGTTCTCCCTGTAGGCGCGAGTGCGATTTCCTTAGCTAAGGATTCCAGCCGAACCTGGCCCGAGCCCTCTTGTCTAGTGCGCTCTGCACGCCATGTTAAGCCACTGCTATTTCTTAACTACCCTGTGCGCCCCTCCGTCACGCACTTCCTTCCTTCCTTCCTTCCTTCCTTCCTCATTCCGAGCTATTTACCCTTTGAATCTTATCACTCTTGTTCTATGTTTCAGAACATGGACGTCGCGAAAGCGTCGGAGCGCCTCCTCAAACTAGCGGTAAGTTTTTTTTTCCTCTCTCTCACGTCTGACGGATCTCAGAGATCAATGTTCAATTTCCTGCGAATACACGTCCTGCAATATGGAGATTGAAAACTTTGAGGAACCCTTGTTCGCTGCTAAGGTGGTTCAGTGATAACAATCATAACAGTAATAGGGGATCACTGGTTAAACAGGTAGGATTTTGATTCGAAAATAAAAGCGTGAAAATATAAAGTAACCTCGATATCGAATTTTCAAGTTATTAATTTTTATAGGTTGAGTATATCTATACAGAAACTATACGACGAATCATGTTGAAATTTTGCATAAACGAATATTCAGTATTGTCAGTTATTCGTAATTCTATCTTGGATTTGAGTGTTATCATCGGAGCTCCTTAACGGAAAGTTTATCTTGGTCCTCGTTGGCCCCACGCAGCCACGCAGCCACGCAGCCACGCAGCAGCATGGTGTGCGTATCGCATGATAGCGGCCCTTTAGGATCGACGGACATGACGTAGGACGATTTTGCTGCAGGTCGAGCGTCGAGGGGAGAATCGAGATTCGGTGCTCTCGGAGTTGCCATTCGAGCGAAAGCCGAATGGTACGAATGGTACGAATGGTACGAAGTACGTTAGTCGCGCCGCTTTCAAAGAGATCCCGAACGAATTGGACCTCGCAAACTCGAATAGGCTGGCGCAAGAGGGAAGTGCACAAAGGAAGTGGGAAAGCTACAGGGAAATGACGGAGGAGCAACAGCGTCTAGTGTCGCTCCGACCACCTGGCGTCCACCTGGCGCCACGTAGCGCCACGTAGCGCCAAGAGGGAGAACTTTGAGACTTTCCTGCCGCTTTAATGTTTTCCTTATGAGAATTCCGAGGGTCAAGACGGCCAGCGGGCATTCCTTTGGCGAAACGAAATTAAAAGATCTGAAGAAGTTTTCCCGTTTAAAGAAAGGAAGGAAGGAAGGAAGGAAGGAAGGAGGTGGACTAGGGTGGCTCCGAGTGCAGAAGAGGGTGGCTCGCGGCCGAGATAACTTGACCGCACCTTTGTTGCGGCAACATTATTAAGTCCTTTGCTACTTCAGCAAAGGGCTGCCTGGAGCACGTGGCGCGTTTTGACTTTGCGCTTCACTCGGCTCGACTCCCGGACTCCTAGCCCGGTCGACCTCACTCGACTTGTTTTCGTTTGGTTTGGTAGCGCAATCCCCAGCCGAGATACATACCAGCATCCTCTCGAGTCAGCCTGCTGGACCAGCCTGAACTCGCACGAATCCACCATTGTGGTAGGAAAGGCATTCGCCACTTCCTACCAACTAAACGGAACCGAAATAACTTTCAAATTCTTTGGAGTAGCGATGAGTGTAAATTAAAAGGGCGCCCTCTCTCCCTCTCTTTGCCAAACTTTCTTCACTTTCCTTTCGTTCATCACACTCAAATCCGTTTACGGCGCTTTGGCTAGGACTTTTATTTGGCCGCGTCCGAACGGCTCTCGATATTCAGAGCGAAATTAGCCAGAGAACGCAGCCCGCTTTGTACGTCCCTATTAGGAACGCACAGTTACACCGTGTTAACGGGGCCTCCGGGCTAGATTTAGAGAAAAATAGATAATGCGCCAGCCAAGGCAAAGGGTAGGAACGAGAGTTAGAAGTTAGTCGGCAGCAAAAGAGGATAAATCGCCACGCGCTTCGGCGCAAACAGCCAGCGAACCAGGCGCACGTGCTCCGTCACAGGCTATTATGGTTCAAACTGCCAGATTTACTAACGGATCGTGGAAAAAAGAAAAAAAGGATCTTCCCACCCAGCACGTGGGACGCAGGCCGAAGTCCGCCTTCTTTGGTGAGCAAATCGTTTCTGCAAATAAATCAGACGAATTTTCCGACTCTGCCAATTTCGCATGGACTCTCTGATAGCTCGATCGACTCGTTAATTCCTATTGGGAAGGAACGATCGACAATGACACGTAATAAAGAAAGACGGGCAAACGTGACCGATCCGAAGCATCGAATCCTGTGAATCCTGTGAATCCTGCGAATCCTGCGAATCCAACAAAGAGGCAAACCGAGCGCCCCGAATTATCGCGAAAATCATTGGCGCGGGTATCGTGGTCGTCGTTGCGCGAGCAGATACCGTTAGATAATGCAGACGATTCGGATAGCAGAGATAACAGGTGATAATGCGGGATGGACAACGACACTCGAGTGGATTAACGTAAGTTCATTTGGATGCTCGCAGATTCCGAATCATCTGATGTGGCTGTGCTTTTTCTATCTGGTCTTCCACTCCTACTTGAACCTTATGGGCGAACTCCTGCATTTCGCGGATCGGAACTTTTACGGAGACTGGTGGAATTCTAACAATATTGATACTTTTTGGAGAAGCTGGAACATACCGGTCCATCGATGGGCTATACGGTGAGTGTATCTTGTATTTTTCTTACGTTTGTATCATTCGACTCTTTTTACGTCATCTGCGTCCAGACAGATTCCATTTCCAGAATAAATATATCGTGTCTTCCGCTACATCGAGATTCCATCGAGGCAACGCAAGTTTTTTCCGTCCTGAAGCATTTCACCATTTTTCCAAGTTTCTGCCTTTCTCTTCTGTTCGCCTTGAGCTCCGTAGAAGCGAAATGAACTGGGGTCGCCAAAGGCGACCGTGGAGGCGGGACGGTTCGGTACCCGAACGGGAGCAGAAGAAGAAGCGGAGCGCTTGGGGGGCTCAGGAAGTTCTCGTTTTTGGAAATCGTTAGGACGTTTAATCGACGTTCCACCCCGCAGCCGCGCCGGGAAGGGAAAGTTCGTTAACGAGTCTCCCGGTTTAAAGACATTTAATTAGATTTTTTTAACGGAAGACACTCTCACCGCGGGGCCGTCGCGCGAGATTAACAAATATTTCCGAGGTGCCAGAACGCTCATCCTGACGAAACCTTGAACCGTTCCTGGCCGCGCGCCATTCTCGCAAATAGCAATCACTGGCTAATCGTTTTGGTATTCGCCAAGAATTTCACTGAGAACTGCCCAAAGCCGAGCGAAAGGACCGAAAAACACGAAAGAGGAGCAGCAACGTCCTCGCTGGAGGCCGAACCTGCGAGCCTTAACTTCCACGATCAGCGGAAGTCGAAGGCGGCCGGGAAGATTGAAGTTCCAAGATATGACATAATATTCGAGGAATATCGAATCCCAAGGAGAGGAGGACGAGGAGGAGCATCAGGCGCCCAGACTGGCGCGGAGCCTCAAGGAAGAACGGAGTCGGCCTTTCAGCAGTGTAATGGGAAAAGCCGATACTCGTCGCCCTGGCGCACTTACTGCTCTTTATTCCAGATCCTTTATAATGGCCGCGTAATGGAACGTCGCATTGGAAATGGCTGTGGCCGATGCACGCGTCAGCCATTCGATCTCCATATATCATTTCCGAGCTGCCATCGTCGCGGCAAAAGCCGAACGAGCGCCTTTCTGAGAGTATTCTTTTTTTTTTTTCCTAAATATTCTATCCTTATTGCTTCAGGCATCTTTACATACCGATCGTGGGGATGGGCTACGGGAAGTCTACCGCCAGCATAACGGTCTTCTTCATCAGCGCCTTTTTCCACGAGTACCTCGTCAGCGTGCCGCTCAAGACTTTCAAAATTTGGGCATTCATGGGAATGATGGGACAGGTGAGATTAGCTTGATTACTCGAATTAGTTGTCTCAAGTCTCGGCGAACGAGAAGAACCGCGCAAGGCAGCCACGTGAACACGTCTTTCACTCTTTCAGATCCCTCTGTCCGCCCTGAGTAAGATAGTGGAGAAGCGTTGCGGCGCCCGATGGGGAAACATCGTCGTCTGGTCCAGTCTGATAATCGGCCAGCCACTTTGCATCATGATGTACTACCACGACTACGTGGTCACCCACTTTGGCGAGACTCTTCTCGAGGACTACTCGATCGTCTAGGTCCAGGTTCTCTCGGAGGCTGTGGGAGGGGGGGGGGAGAGACCCTCACGAGGATCTCGCACCGTTCCGCGTCCCGTTTACAGTTATCCTGCTCAGTTTGCTCATCGTGCTCCTCCCGATGTCGTCATCATTGTCCCGTCGGTCCATTGGAAAAACGGGAGGACACGCGCTAGAGGATAGAATATTTTTCTCAATTTACATGTCAATTTCTTTCCAAGCAGGATTGCTCGATCGGCGCTATCGATCACGAGAATCTTGGCTCGTGGGAATTGATCCGACGTCTTCCCAATATCCTTTTTGTCTTTTATTTTCCCCGTCTAATCCCTCCCTCCTGTATTATTTATTTATCGCGCGCAAATAGAGTCAGAAGTGCCTTACTCTTATCGAAAGGACGAACTCACCGCCCGATCGATCCTGCATCCCATTCTTGCGATGCAGAATGCATGCTTTATCTATAAAATGGATCCCCCATCGCCTTTTATGGCGCTCTATCTATATGTCTATGCGAGTGACATATAGGTAGAGTGGCGGATAGACGTATGTATTACGTAGGCAGACGTAAAGCAGATGGGAATGGTCTCCTTGGCGAGGTGGCGAGGCGACGAGGCGACTATAGCCAAGGAGCATCCTCGCGTTTCAGATGAATTAATCTAACGTCATACTTGATGTGCTGCGTGTAAAGTGAAATTGTACTCGTGGCTCGCCGATGGAGCGAAGAAGCATTTTTTAGGATTTTCTAGAGCCACTCTCACGCAGCATCGCCCCACTACGCGTCTGTAATATCTTTTATGTTATTATAATACTTCCCCTAGAGATACTTCGTACACGTATACATAAGTGTTTCGCTGCGTTCGCACGATTTGGACGGGACGTGCCGTATCTGTCCTCGTTTTATACCAATCGCGCATTGCCAATGTATGTTCTTATAATAAAATGCACGAAATGTTTCATACAAACTGAGGTATTCTTTAACCTCTGAACCTGACAGTGTGGGGAAAAAAGGGAAAAATTGTGCAGGAGCGAAGGTACGTAGAGAATTTTTGGAAATGAGCTAGGAGGACACGAAAATAGTGCAGCTGTCTGGCGGATGCTGGACCAGTGGTCGAGAAAGAAAGAAATTCTTAACCCGATGAACCAGCAGCATCTTCTCAATTGTTTCTCCAAGGGTGCCAAAAGCGGCGCAACGATCGGGGCTGAAGGTGTCCAGCCGTCCAGCCGTCCAGCCTCGTGATGGATAAACTTGAGTCTCGGCCGGAGCTGCTGGAACGGACGGCCGAACATTCGTCGACGTCAACCCAGACGTGGGACTCATTTGAGAATCACCTAAGGAATGTCATACGGAAACACATGCACTCTCTTAACTTCTTTGCAGGGGAATTCGCCTTGAGCGAAGCTTGGCGACCGGACGGGCTGCACGGGAACCAAAATAAGTGATTCGTGCGGAAAGCGCGAGTCCTCCGATCGGACATGGAATTCAGTCCTCTGCTGAAGATTCAGATTAAGAATTACAACCGAGAGACGCCCCTGCCGCTACGCGACACGGCCTATTTCCGGTTGGAGGGCGGGTAGTCGTGCTTCTGTCCTTTGCTGCTCCTCCGAACCAGGGAGAATTTAATTCCTCAATGGCTCAGATTAGGCCGTCTACAGGAGGGCGGGAATGGCTTCCAAGTATAACTTCCGGCAATTGGTGCAGGTTCTGAAGGAAGATCCGAGGAAGGTCAAGTCTTGATCTATCTATCTCTAATAGAATTTTTAGCCACTTGACTTTATCACCACATTCATAGTAGAGACTCCTTCGGATCCTCCGGGAGGATGTTTAGTCGGTCCATTCCGAGCGAGGGGATAAACCGGGAAACGTGAAATGGGAACCAGGAACGTCCGCAGGCCCCGTTTGGGAGGCACGAGGCGATCCTGCAGACTGGACTTGGGAGTGAGCACGCTCCGGCCTCTTCGACGCCGGGCGTCAGGACGCTTGCGTCGGCGAGTGACAGGAGAACGTGCGCGCGGAGGGTGAAGGGGAGGGGTGGACGGAACACGATGCTATAAGGGCGGGTGCGCCGCGACGCCTCTGCAGTGAGCGCCGCGACGCCTCCGAAGATGCTCGGTGCAGATCTCTGGGAACTTGGCTAGGAGGCACGAGGCTCGTTATCTCCTTCCTTCCTGCCTTCGCCCGTTCTCTCTTCCGACTCGTCAGTCGCAAAGCGCAACACGGTGTGACGCAAGTGTGACAATCGCGAGATCCACGTTCGTCCTTCAGATCTTTATGTGGGATAAAGCGCGCCTCTAGGAATGGTGTTAAAGAGTACGAATCCATGGCATTGACAGTGCTAAATTCCAGGAAGTGCCGTCAAGACTGAGTCCTCCTCTGCGTAGCTCAACGACAACTTCCGACAAGGTATTCCTTGGCAGGAAGTCAATTCTTCCGCATCCCACTCAGCCCACCTCACGTACTATCTTCTTACACGATAACGACCTGCAAGTTCAGGTGGCGTCCGATCGACCTGCTTCCCAGAGACACGCGGTACCTCGACTCGCAAATCCGTAGGCCAATGGAATTTCCTTTCCGGCTAGAGAAATCCGGCCTTTAGATTCCCAAGGTCCGAACACGAGCGTCGAACGGACGTGGCCGCGCGTAGACACGCGGACGACGGGCAATCCAGCCGACGCAGGATTCTGCATCCCGATAGGCTGTTACGTCACTGGCGCAGCGAACTGCGGTTCCTTTAAATCCCGAGGGCTCGCAGATCACTTGGCTCCCAGCCTCCCTCGCTTCCGTCGAATAATGTAGGATTCGTGCGCGAGTGGCAGCGTCGATACTCGATCACTGGAAAACACGTGTCCGTTACATTTTACAGTTAGTTACATTTTTCATGTAAACGGGAGCTAATCAATTGAGTTCGGGCCGTCGTCCAAAACTCCCCGTGAGCTTACTGATCCGTCGCAGTCGCGGACGCTTAAGGACGCGGTGGTTTCACCCGAAAGGAATGAGTATCGACAAGGCTGACCAGTGGACACAATATTCCCGTGACACTTGACCTGCTCCGCCAACGGAGGAACTTTTGAGTCGAAAGCCCGTAATGTTAAACGGCGCTGACTCCCTAGACGCTGGCAGGGACTGAGTCTACGGTCTCGACCGGAAGTCCTGCCAGTCCCGGGATCGACTGGGACTCTTCAAAGTCTACGGAGCCGAACGGACACGGAACTTCCTTCCATCCCCTCTCCTCCTTCTTTATCTTCTTCCACTTTGCCCCTCGCACGCTGCTTCTTCACCTTCGACCCTCCGAATCCTCGCGAGATTATATTTAATCTGACTAGGCACTTTCCCCGAGAGTGAAAGTCTCAAGTCCTATCAGTGTTCGTGGCTGTTGCCTGTCAAATGTATTTCAAAAAGGAGTCGCGCGGCGACGGGGGTGTCAAGGACAGGGGACTCGGGTGTCTCCGGAATGGATGAGGGAAGGAAGCCGACTCATGGCAAGTAGGTATCTTCCTCCTTCCGAGAGAGAGAGAGAGAGAGAGAGCGTGCTCAACGCGTGTTTCCATTATCGCCTTCATTTAAAAACCAAGAGGTAGGATCATCAAAGGACCTCACAAGTCCCCATCAGCTTATTCATTTCGCTTCGCAATACTTATTTATTTTGGTTCGCAGCATGATAGCGGCATCCCTTGATTCCCATGATCCTCCCGATCTGTCGTAAGCCATATCCTTTCTATTTGCTGCGCGCTCGACCCTTGCATCAGCCCTGGGAGCAACCGGAAGTGCACCTTGCAGCCGGTGCATGTCAGACGGTGATCTCCCTAAGAATTAGTTTTCGCGCTGCGCTTCCGCCGGGAGTCTTAACCTCCGTTCTTCGATTCCGCACTCGTAAGAACCGTCCGTTTCTGAGTATTTACTGTTGCCTTTAACCACCTTCCCTCCCCTCTCGCCCCCTTCCCAGACAGACTGCTCGCAGCTGTTCGTTAGCTTCCGGGAAAAACGAAGGAAAAACGAAGAGGCGTCGTGCATCGCGCGACCTAAAGTAGGTTAATGCGTAAGACGCGATTCCACGAATAATCAGTAATAAAAAAATGTGCTATCGGTCAGCCTGTAAATTACCTTTGTGATGCGAATTGATTTGAATAGCGAATGGAAATTCTGCCGGCAAGATTCGTCATTTATTTTTCTGCAATTGGAATAAACGATCTGCGTGCGGTTTAGCATCGCGCATCAATCACGGATGCATTACGAGTCGAAGGAAAAAGCGCAAGCATCCTGATAATCCGCTGGACCATTGGTAGCGGCACGTGGGAGCCGCATCTCCTCCGTGCGGCGTCCCAGCACGTAACAGTCCAGGGACTATTCCACAGTCAACTTCCAGCCGTCCGAATGAAACTTCGATAATCGTTTTTATTGTTAACGAGAGGCGAGCATCGCTTTTTCGCTCCTTGTTAACGAGACTCCGATGTAAATCAGCCCTCGGCCCATTGGCATTTCCCGGATGCTATCCGTTTCCAACTAATAGTAAGCCAAAGAAACTTTCTTCCCGTTCGATTGCAGCGCGACGCTCGAAACTTGAGTCGCGCGAAAACCTGGAAAATTGGCGGGCAACTTTTCCGAAGGAATTGTGGAAACGACGGAAAGGGAAAGTACAGAAGCAACACGCGCAAGTAAGAATGGACCACGTGTAAGGAACATGCGCGATTCGAAGGGTTGCGCTTGGGGGCTTGTCTTTTTAAGGGATAGTAAGTCTTCAGTTGAATTAATAAAAGATTCTCAAAAGAGGAAATCGTGATCGATAAGTACTCGGTGAGACGTCGTGTGAAGGAGAGGATAAGAGAAGAAGAAGAGTCGAACGGGATGCTGCGATTTACGGATGGACGCATCAGTGCGCAATTCGTTCGTCGCGGATGGGTTTTTCACTTTTTGATTCGAAATCTTACGACGCCAGCACGTGAATGTCGAAGCGCCAGATGTCGGTGGCGTCCCGCTAAACTTTTGCATTTTTATTCCTCCTAATAAAATCTACTCGCGCTGCGAGAAACTCCGAAATTTCATTTCTAAGACCACCATGCCGACTCCCGATCATCGCGATCACCACAGGAGCATCAGGACCCGGTGGTCCTGATCGGGTGCGCGATCACGTGTCTCGAGTTTCTTTCCCAGACTTCCCGTACGTGGACTTCTTTGCCCTCGTGAATCCTCGAGTCTCATCGGCGATCGATCGGCCGACCTTCCCCCAAAGCAGCCCAGAGACTTTCAAAGGATCGAAATGGACTCGAAATCGAATTCTTCATTTCCTTCTTTCTTGTGGTTTAAATGGAGAATCGGCTCCGGAATGTCCCGTTGGCTTATTCGGCCATCAACGTTTGCCGTTTGCCGTCGCTATTCCCAAGCGGTTCGAGTTTCCAAGGTTTCGATACTTTTTCAAGACTTTCGGGAACAAACTCCATATTACGGGATAGCCGTGTCCTTCGGTAAATCACGTTAAGCCGCTCTCAAAGCCTCAGCCGCTTTCGCATGCGTTCCCGATGCCGGAGCATAGACTATAGTCATCTGAACCGTCCTAAAGATAGCAGAGCGGATTGGGCGGAATGCGAAATCTCGAAGCTAAGGAAGAGTCAAGAGTGAGATCACCCAACAATCTTCTTTCTTGCTCCTTTTTACGATTCCTTATGCATCTCTTTCTTCCCCTCCTCCAGCTGGACTCGGTCGCGTCTGGACCACATCAATATATCCCGTCATAAATCATTCGGGGACGCGACTCTCTCTCTCTCTCTCTCTCTCTCTGTCTCTCTCTCTCTCGGCTATCGCTTATTTATTCATTGCGCTAGTTTTCGCACTCTCGACCCTCCTCGCGGAGGATCTGGACCGCCTTAAACTTAACCCAGGAGTTCGATCTGACAGCGAACTTCTTCTTAGAGCTTCCTACCACATTGCACGTTGAACGAAGATCCAGCAGAATCTCTGGACCATTTCTATCTCTTTCTGTGGTGGAAGAATAACCGAAAGAAGAAAAATGTCGCAGAAATAGGTCGAGTTGATGGTGATCGGGGCTCGATCCTTGAGAGTTTTATGCTTGGGAGGGAGAGAGAGAGCCCTGCGTCCTATCACGTGGAGTCCCTTCCGCTTCGCCTCAGGTGCCAAACAAAAGTAAAAGATTCAACTCGGCGCACCAAGAAGTCTCCAGCCTTTAGATGATTCGCGGTGTAACTTTCATCACGTCTGATATGACAATGTTTCCATCGGATTCAAAATGTTGTCTCTGATAATACGGAGGGTCGAAGCCTGGAATCACGATGGGGGGGGGGGGGGGGGGGGGCGGATGCTCCCCCCGGAAAATCCTGGAATCTATGCCCCCGTTGATTTATTTAATGCTCTTTCGGAGCCCAGAGCCGTGAGGTGCAGAAGCTGCAGAAGCTGCACGAAGCCACAAAGGCTGTGCTGACGATGAGCTGCGACGAGATTCGATCTAATCGCTGTCTCCTTCCGTCTTTCCTAATCGCACAGCGTCTCTCGCCAATTTCTTGCATTAATCCAAAGAGAGTCTGCTGGACGCGCTCTGTTAACCTTCGAGTGCTTGGGCTAGGACTGGTCCAACGGTCGAAGAACGCGACTAGAGAACGAGAGAAGAATCTCTGGTGAATATCGAGAAGATTCGTTTTCATCTGCCGATACTAAAGATCCAAGTCGCGCTGTACCAGAGAAGAAGTTAAAAGGGGAAGAACCGATTAGGGAAACTAAAATTTATTTTCAGGTTTCGAGGATTGGAATTTCGAAGTTTGCGGCACATTCCGCGGATGGGCGATAGAGAATCGAAGAGGGACGAGAGGAAGATGTTCGCTCGCTAAAAACCTCGTACTTCCAATAACAAATTCTGATTAATAAAAACCGATGAAATTGGCGAAGCTGATCAGTCGGCGCTCGCCGTTCGGATCGAGGCACTCGATACCTATTTATTATTTCGTTTACTCATCTTTTTCCCAGCTGGCTTCCGTTTCTTGAACCATTTTCTCCGTCGACTTTCCGTGGACTATTTTGACATTTCTAAAGCGACCGCAACCTGTCGGATGGACTGCATACCGGAAGTGACAAGCTGCAAATTCTTATGCATTATCGTCATCTTCTTAGTGCGTTATATTTATCATTCTGTCATTCTGGTCTCTGTTCTCGTGTCTTTTCTGGTATATTATTAATTCTTATCGTGGAAAAAGAAATTTATCAAAGAGCTTTCTTTTTTAGTGAGAAGAAGGAATGGGAAGGCAGGAAAAGAATCCAGCCGAGCCTTTCTTCAAAGTTTCGTCCTTCGCTATAGTTTGCATTTCGGAGGAAAGATTGCTTGGATAAATTTGCTAGGCGATTTTTGCACCGTTTCGGCAAACCGGAGAGCCAAATAGGGAGCTTTTTAATAAGGATTGAATTAGGCGATTAGGCGATAAGGCGAGCGAAGGGCTCCGCGCCTCCTAAGCGATGGTGGCTAATGCATTATTCATATACATATTCGACACCATCAATAATTTGATACTCGACAATTCCGATTCTCAATGCGATCCAGCTGAACTTAAATACGTAATGTAAATTCACATCTCGAGCGCCGGAGGTTTTAAAAGGTTCCTCTTGCTTTTTTTGTTTCAGAACAAAAGAATAAAACGCGATAAGAAGAGGTGAAAAATTGAAGGACTATTTCTGACGATTCCACTAATCGTCAGAGCGTCGAATTTGGTTAGGAAGCTTTAGGATCTAGGATCTAGGATCTACGGTAGAAGATCCCGAAGGCGGATCAGCATCGCCGCTGAGACAGGAAGAGAAAAGTCGAAGCTGCCAGGAGGAAGGATGAAATTGAACAGGACGTTATAAATTTTCCACCGAGGAGTATAGTTAATGGGTGACGCTAAGCTATGCATTGAAAGAAAGGTGAAAGGTGAAAGGTAAAAGATCACCAATGGATGTCGAGAGAAAGCGAGAGCATACAACAAAGCCTATTGTTGCACGGCAGCCTAAAGTGCGAAGCGTCAAAAGCGCCAAGTGTAAAGCGTCTCCAGGAGGCCACCAGGAGAAGACGGATCCCTCGACGATTATCCTGTTGAAACGAGATCAGATTTAGCCTCTGGTTTACTGTTAACTATTCTCTTGAAATAACCTGGGGAATTTGCGCTACCGGAGAGAAAGAGAAAGCTGCTGATCACGTTTCACGACGTCCACCCACTCCTCCTATCTCGCACTGGGATTTCTTTCGAGTTCCCTGGTCTCGCCCCATCACCCCGTCACCTCTCGAATGCTCCTTTAAGAGCAGCCGCTGCGGATGAGCTCATAAAAATATAACGACTTTGATTTAGCCGAGCTTAAACGGAGATATCGAGCATCTTTCCCTGGGGAAGGAATCGCATAAAGCAGGAGAAATCTATCTTTGATGGTGTCGTCGCTTTACAGCAGACTGCCAACGTCGACGTCGCTGGCGTCGTCCGTCAAAAGTGCCCAAGTCAGCGTCACGGCGCTACGCCGCAACGTGAAAGCTCACTGAGAGACTGACAGCGAATGGCTACGGAGACGACGCCCGATTCTCCCGAGCGTCGCCAGGTGGTCTGCATGAACGTAGCCGCAAGGCGTCGGGGATGAAAGCGTCGTCCCGTCGGCTCCCGTTAGAAGAATCTTCGCATCGAAGATCCGAGGATTTCTTGTCGCTGCGATGGATCACGTCCACCTGAAGACGAGATCCAGCTCGAAGAGTAATCCCTCGAAGATGGCATGCGAGAAAGCGTCGCGACGTCTTAGAAGCGTCCTAGTGAAGGCGTCCCGCGTGGGCGTCTCGACGGCCGAAGTAGCGAATTTACCTTCGGCTAAGAAACTCATCCCCCAAAGAGATCACGGCTGGAGACTCGCCGTTTTCCTGATCCTGATGATCGCCGGGGTCGTCATCGTCGCCCTGGTCTGCACGGCGAGGAAGGGTTGCTCGCGGATCGAAGACATCGTAAGTATAGTCTCATTGGTTCATAACTCATTCGTCGCAGGCACCACGTCACGAGGCTACAAAGACGAAGCTGCGTCCAAGTTGACGAATCTCCGTGCACCCGGACCAGAGGCAGGAGCGAACAGAGTTCTCGAGACGCCTCCGAGTCTCCGAGGACAAAGGACCGGAAGAATCGGAAGCTTTTCAAAGAAGCGGGGGGCACCCGCGATTACCTCGAAATAAGGTCAACGAGTTAGGATCCCGTGTTGCGTTGTTTTCAGTTTCGCTCTCTGAAATTACCGATCAAGGGCTTTCAAACAATTACCCTTTCAGGAGGATTTGCCGGCTGAGGGGCGGTTAAGGCCGGACGAGGGAGGATTCGAGCTTTAGGCTAATCAGAGCCGCAGGGGAGGCAGGAGGAAAGGTGGGTGCAGCCTGCGGGTTGCTCCGGAGCCTCGTGCTAACGGGAAGTGGCGTCACCACGAGCCAATAGAAACTACACTGTTCCACGAGCAGAAAATTACTCATCCCCTGCGAACTAGCCATTCCGAGCCCTAACGTTAAAGCTGATCCGCAATCAGTGACGAGGTGGCTGGTGTAGCGTCCCTCCCTGTTGATACTTTGAGTAGATCTATCATTTTTGCCCGGAGCCAACTCAAAGGAGTCAAAGTAGATGGCTCTGATCTCTCGCCCAGCAGCCTCCAGTCCCTCCAGTGGTTTGTCCGATGGACCCTGCCGAACGATTTCCAGAATCCACAGGCTCCCACTTGCCTCAGGACATTTCTCCGAATCCTCGGCAACGCTGACGTCCGCACGAGACGCGCATCGGACGTTCATGAATCCGTCCGTTTCTCATGACCTCATGACCCGTGGCAGACGCATCCGCACCTTCCTGACGAACGCCTGTCTGACGCTGCGCCGAGCTTGCGTGTCCCTCCCATCTGTTCTCTCTCTCTCGCTCTCGTGGATCCCTTCGATACTCTCGCTCCCGCTAGCAGTTTATAGGGCCAGCATAATTCGAGAATAACGGGACATCAGCATGGCATGCCCGTCACGCGTCAAGGATACGATCTGCGACAGCTCGTCCTTTCCCGTTATTCCGTAACTCCTCACCCGCGGACTAATTAACACGACTTCCTGGACGGCGTCGTTTCGCCCACTTCCATTCCATTTTCCACTGCCTATACCTATATCCATCCATCGGTCGTCCATTACCGTATTCACGATTTCCTGGGAAGGGAATCTGCCGAGAGTATCAAGGCTCAACCGGTGCTGCTCGGTGCCTGACAATTGCCTCGCTTGTTGAGCGCCAAAGCAACGAGGACAAGAGGCCCATTAAAGGAGGGTTCAAGTTCCAAATCACGTTCCCGTTAACGTGATTACCGCAGGAAACGAGGGGTGACACACAGCGCGATTTGCGGCAGGTGATCGCATTGGGGATGCTGGTGCCGACCTGGACCTGGACCTCATCCGGCTCCCCAGATCGCTCGCTGCTCACTCCGGCAATTTCTTCTTTCCCAGGTAATTCCTGTACAAGTCATTCCTACACAAGCCACGCGTACCTACCTTCTCTACTATTCGCAAAAGTATCGACAAATTAGCTTGACGTTGGGAATCTCGTGCAGAAACATCGTATTCCGTAGGGTGAGTGCAGGGTGCAGGCTGCAGGCTGCGAAGAATAAATAGACTTTTCAGTAAGGGATGTTACACCCCGAGAACGTAACGTCGAACTGTCTTGTAATTCTGACGGTTACTACCCTCTAGTGTTCCGCGATAACGTCGCCGCGGGTCCTGACAGAGAGTGAGTGCGCAAAGGACGCGTGACAGCCCGAGCTGATATCACTGCCAGGGACGCATCCAGGACTATTTCAAAGGGATCCTCTATTTTGCGTTCGACGTTCTGCGAGACTCGAATGTGTCACTCGGAGGCAACTAACGTCTTCCTCCTGGCTCTCTTGGGAATAAACTGGCTATACGAGAAGGGGGGCAGTTAAGTTCGTCAATTGGTCGTCGCAAGAAAGTTCCTCGCGATTAAGCATGCAAGGGACGGAGCAAGAAGGCCATTACCAAAGTCCCATATAATCAGCCGTTAATTAGCCTCTCGAGCGTCCGAGCTCCAGTTCATAACTATTTAGCTTCGCGGCTAAAGTAACGGCGACAGAGTGACGCCTCGCGATAGTAAGAGATGCCTTATTCGCCCGGCGGGTTCCTGCTTGAGGATAAAATAAGGCAGGGGGGTAGGAGGGCCAAGGAGGAAAAGGCCGAGTGCCAGGCCGGACAATTTCGTCCGCTTGACGAGAGTTTGAAACGCGGCAGTCTCGGGCAGCGTTCTTCCATCCTGGCAGCAGCTGCGTCTGTAGGTGGCTGCATCCGTGCAGCATCCAGGCGTGCAAATCCTGACGCCTCGGCCTTCCGCCCTCCAATGCAGATTAAACTGTCAAAGGGAATATCGCCTGGTAATTCCTTGGCCTCTCGATTTGCTCTTGGCTACAGGAAAAAAAAAAGATGAAAGAGTAAAGATCGATATGGAATTCCCTGGCACTCCGGCGATCTAGTCGAATGCTGCACGAGCGCACACGTGCGCCAGATTTAGGGGTAGGAAATGACGTTAGAAAGTGCAGGCAGCTGCCTCCTTCGGTTGATATTCGCGAAGGGCGAACCGCAAGGAAAAGGAAAAGCGCGGCTGGAGTCAATCGGCGAACTGTATAGCTATAACTGTATAGTTTCGAAGACAAAGTTGGTTTCAGCGTGCGAGGAATGGTGCGCGCACGTTTCGGGCTCCAGGCTGGAGGGAGGCGAGGCGTCGCGCTGTAACATTGCGGAATTGCTATCTGCTAATTACGCGCGACGTGGCTTCGAGCGAGAATTCCAGCAGCCGAAAGGAATTATCGTCGGTGAAACATGCCGACGCCATCCCTCTGCCCCACGCACTGAAATCGTTACGTCGTTCCCGCTTCTCTCGCAGCGCGAGAGAGAAAGAGAAGGGTCGTCAGGATGGCTAAGTAGAAAATGGCCAACTGTGGAATTCCGTTTCATGGGCCAATCAGGTCGAACACGTGCTCCCGTGATCGGCCCTCGCGGTTTCCCGTTCTTTCAATTCCTCTGAAAAATCCCCGTCAAATTTCTGTTGGCTCCCTTGTGACTCGTCCACCCTTGCGACTCCACAGTTCCATCCTCTCAGGTTCCTCGGTGAACTCTGCGTGCTGGCTGAGCGCTGAAGGTGGCCGCGAATGGCGAACCTGCTGAAGCTTCTTGCTCATCACTCATAAGAAGCGACGAAGCAGTAGCTGGCGAGACGGAAATAGAAGGAGCGATAAGAGAACGGGAGACAAAGAAAGCAGAAATCAGCCTCTGGGGATGTTTTAGCGCCAGAGGCGAATCCATTGATGACGATTCCCCTGTTAACGCTCAATAATATGGATGATTTTGTTAAGAACAATTCTGAGGTTGTCCAGCCTTTTTTATTGCTTTACAAAGTTACGGGGTGCCGGCGTCGGGCAGCGTTTGCCTTCCGTCTTCGACGACTGCTTCGAGGTCTGATCATGCGCGAGCTAAGAACCGAGCGTCTATTAAGACCGGCCGAAAGTCCTTACCAGGGTTCCTCGCAGCGGAACCTAGGTTACTGCGGGGAGACTAGGAGGCTGAAGCGAGGTCGTTAGACCACTTCTGCAACTCACCAGTTACTGGTCGGTCAGTCGGGGCAAGACTGACTGAAATTACCCCGATTTCGCGGCTTTTTATACCCTTGAAATCAGGGGTTGCTATGTAACTTTCCCTTGGTGATAATAACGCAACAATTGGTTTTTTTCAAAATACCGTTGTCTAACGAGCCATGGAACTTTCAAGATACTATGCGGGAGCGCGAATTATTAGGCAGGCAAGGTTCTTTGTATTTTCTAACCGGTAGCAATTCTCCCCCACTTGAAAAAGATCCTTGCCTGCTTTTCACAAAACATACATATAACTGGTTATAAACATGATTACAAAATGAAGTTAGAAATAACACTTTCACTGAACACTGTTTCCTATCACTTTCCGAGAGGCATAAGTTCGTGTTTCGCGATAGTTCATAGGTTGCCTTTTTCGTAACTTGTATCGGTGCATGGCGTCATCTTCTTCCCTTGCTGATGATCCTCCGCTACGCCCGTGGTTAGCGTCATGGGTCCTGTTCATAAGGATCTCTTCTACCTTTGATAAATTCTTCTACTGGTTTCTCGGCCTCGGCGGGTTCATGATGATCAGGCCGCAGCAACTTCTCATGAACCTTAATGGCTTGACCGCTTTTTGCAATGGGAAAGGTACCTCCACTGAGGTGCGTCAGAATTTCGTATGGTCCACTTTGTCGCGGTGCGAATCCGGCGTTGAATCCCTCGGCGGCATTCGACAGTGGATGCTCCCGTAGGTAAACACAGTCACCTGGTTGATAAGTGGGTGGTTTGATTTCGCCTTTATAACGCTTTTGGTAACGTTGTTGCTGAACTTGGGCCTCTTGCTGGTATCGTTGTCGATCTTCTTCCTTGTGCTCATGCTCTCAGCCGCCAATCTCCGGGTCGTTGGAGATTCTTCTCTAGGAGTACTTCAGCAGGAGTACGTCCCGTTGCGGCGTTTTGACGTCTTCGAAGGTTAAATAGTATCTCTGGGATATACCTATCCCAGGTACGGTGACGACTCTGCTCGAGTCGTAGACGCAACCCCTTTTTGATTTCTTGGTTGCGTCCTTCGGTTGGATTGGCCTGAGGGTGATAAATTGGGGTTGTCCACAATTGTATTTCCCATTTTTGTGCGGCTTCTTTCCAAATTTGGCTAGTGAATTGAGGTCCGTTGTCTGATAGTAAATGTTGAGGGTATCCCCATCTCGAGAATACTTCCTTTTCCAATGTGCAGATCAAGGTCGGGACTTTAGAATTTCCGAGGGGGAAAGCTTCCACCCAACGCGTGAACAGATCGGTGACTACTAGAAGGAATCTTTTCCCACGACTGGTACGAGGATACGGTCCCATTAAATCCACAGCAAGGGTTTGCCATGCTATGCGAGGATTGTGAGGCCGTAGATTCGTTTCGCCAGTCGGTCTGGTGCTCTTGCAACAGGCGCACAAATGACATTGTTGTACGTATCGACGTACGTCTTGCTGTTGGCCTGGCCACGTGAAGTGTCTCTGTACTTCACGTAGAGTTTCATCGCCACCTGGATGTCCGGCTAAGTTAGAGTCATGGCATTCGTAGATCACCCGCGTCCTTAATTGTTGTGGAACAATCAGTCTCCAAGGCACGTTACTAGTCTTGCAGACCCATAGGCCTCGTTTATCCAGGCGATGGTGTTCAAAGAAATGTTCTTCTTCGGGGTTTCGTTCGTTCTGCTGTTGCAGGCGGAGCCATCTTTCGGCTAATTTTTTAATGTTCGGATCTTCTTGTTGTGCAATTGTGATTACTTCGGCGAGAGGTACGGCTTGAAGTTGATTGATCGTCGGATGCTGATTTTCCTCCGGTCGTAGGTTCTCTGGGGGTAACATTCGTTCCTCATCGGGGATGACAGATCCGGATTCTTCCTGTATTGGATTCCGTGAAAGTATATCCGGGAGTTCATTGTTTTTGCCGGAACAATGTTCTATACGAAATGAGAACTCTTGAAGGATTAAGGCCCATCGAGTGAGTTGACCTCGACAGTCCTTCATGGTTTGTAACCACAGGAGGGCCTTGTTGTCGGTCCTCAAGATGAACGGGCGATCCTCCAGATAGGATCGATACTTTTTAATGGCCCAAATGATCGCCAAACACTCTTGTTCGTTGATGTGGTATCTTTTTTCCGTGGCATTGAATTTTGCACTGCTATACGACACTATCCGTCTTTGTTGTGAGGGTTCCTCTTGATAGAGTATGGCTCCCATCCCTAACCCACTGGCGTCTGTTTGTAAGACGAAGGTCATGTCTGGATCGGGTCGACTCAATTTCAATGGTTGACTTAATGCCTTTTTGATATCTTGGAAAGCTTGCTGGCTCATCGGGGTCCATTTCCAAGAATGTTGCGGAGACAGGAGATCGGTCAAAGGTATAGTAAGCGTTGCGTAATTTGGAACGTATTCGCGGAGCCATCCACACACTCCGAGAAACTGTCTTAGTTCTTTTCGGTTCCGGGGTGGAGCGATTTGTTGTATTGCTTGGACACTTTCCGGTCTGGCTTGATTGTTATCGGCAGTCACCACAT
>NW_014332860.1:276924-299137 GCF_000341935.2 Cephus cinctus
TCCCAAATGTCTGAGGTGATCTTTCCACGTGTCCGAGTAGATAATTATGTCGTCGAGGTAAGCTAGACAGAATTCTCGCCCACTAGCCGGTGAGGACTTCTTGGCTCATAAGTTTTTGAAACGTGCAAGGCGCGTTCTTTAGACCAAAAGGCATGACTCGAAATTGATATTGACCTCCGTCAGGAGTTGCAAAAGCCGTGTATGGTTTGGATTCTGGATCCATAGGAACTTGCCAATAGCCACTTTTTAAATCAAGAGTGGAGAAGATTTTGGCTCGTCCGAGATCTTTTAAGGCTTCATGTATTATCGGAAGTGGTTGTGCGGCATCTCGAGTGATGGCATTCAATCTTCGATAGTCTATGCAAAACCGATTTCGTCCGTCTTTCTTCTTAACGATGACGATTGGGGAACAGTAATTCGAAGTCGTGGGTTCTATTACTTCATCCGCAATCATTTCCTGAATTTGCTGTTGAATGATTTTCTTCTTTTCATCGGAGTATCGATAGGGAGGTACTAGGAATGGTTGTTCCGAAGTCAAGTGTATCCGGTGTGAGATTCCTCGTGTTTGCCGCAATCTTTCTCCTTCCTAGAAGGTGACCGCATGTTGTTGCAGTAGTTCATGGAACCGATCGGCGTATTCAACGGGAAAATCGTGTTGGAGAGTGTCCCAGTGTATTTGCTTTTCTTCCGTCCTTGTCGCATGTTGGGGTTGTTGTAGAAACACTCGCTTGCGTTCCTTGAGACCATAATAAATACATTTATGGAAGTGATCATGTATAACTTGATTCTCATTTAACCATGATTCACCTAGGACGATATCCTCGTGTAAGTCATCAGTGACGAAGAACTCACTAGGGACTTCGTTATTTTGAATCCTGATGTGAAGTGTGATCGGTCCTTTAAGATCAATTGTAGCTCCTCCGGAAGCTTGATAGGCTATCATGGTGGTTGTTGTCAGCGATTGTTGGTCTACCTCGCTCAGCAGACGTCCTTTGATTAAGTTATGGGAAGAACCGGAATCGATGAGTGCGGCTACTCTTTGCGAACCAAGTGTGACTTCCAATCGTGGCAAACATTCGTTTTTGGTACTCGTGGAATTTACCGTGGCGGTGGTCTCGGAACCTGACCTGAGTCGATCGGTTCTTCTTTGGCCACCGCCGCCAATCGGTTTCCCTGGTCGGGAGTCTTCCCTCTACTTATATAAGTTGGGCAGTCCCGATGGAAATGGTATTCTGGGCAATACCAGCATTTTGGTGGCGATCTACCCAGAGGTTTCATCGTAGTGTTCCTTCCGCTTTCGATCTTCCCCGGGTCTACCGATTTCTTCATGTCCGTTTTGCGAATTTTAGCCGAGTTCTCTGCGAGGTCATCGTCTTCCATCTCTTCGGCCCAACTGATTAATTCGTCGAACGTTGTTGGGCGTGCTGCTCTAAGTAGCCTTTTAAGTTCGGGTTTTACTAGCGAAATTAAAAGATTGACTAGCTGTGGTTCAGTCCGGTCAGGAAACAGTCGACGTGCCAACCAGTATTTCTCTTGGAGAAAGATGCCTACCGGTTCTCGTCCGTCTTGTTTGCATGAATATAATTTCGCACTTAGATGAATAATGGTGTTGTTGGTCTATCGGTACTCTCGGAGTTTCGTTTTCCGCTTCGGTGATAATTCTCCGCGGAGGTATCACGATAGGTGGATCCATGGGATGGATTTCTTGTTCCGGTTCGGGATTGTTGGGCGCCATTTGTACTCTTCGCTCCCGTGAAGGCGGTTGCGAATGCGATCGCCGTTGAGCTCGTGTGGTAGGCATGGTTCTCCTGGTCTGAGAATTCGTGGATGTCTTCTGAGATCCTGCTCGAAGGTTTTTCGAGTGGCCCCACGTTGGGCGCCAAAATTGTTAACGGTCAATAATATGGATGATTTTGTTAAGAACAATTCTGAGGTTGTCCAGCTTTTTTTATTGCTTTACAAAGTTACGGGGTGCCGAACAGTTCTATTGACCGCCGTTTTACGCGTTCGGAACGCCTTCGAGGTTCACCCTTCACGTCTGGTCTTCTGGTGGTCGAAGGTAGCGGTTGGACGTCGATTTTTCGTCTCAGAGTTTCCGGTGTGAGAGGTAGTGGACTAATGACCGCCGGGATTGGTGTCCTCTGGACGGCCGGACGGTGGTACCGCCAAAATGGCCGCGTGTCGGCGAGTTCGCAGACCGGGGCAAAGGTGGTTTTCCCGGCAGGGTGTAGGCCCGACGCCGAGGAGTAGTCACCAAGTCCTACGAACTGAAGACCTTGGACTTAGCGTCAGTCGAGTCCATCTGGAGGACTCGCCGTCCGGACCTACACCCTACTGGGAAAACCACCTTTGCCCCGGTCTGCGAACTCGCCGACCCGCGGCCATTTTGGCGGTACCACCGTCCGGCCGTCCAGAGGACACCAATCCCGGCGGTCATTAGTCCACTACCTCTCACACCGGAAACTCTGAGACGAAAAATCGACGTCCAACCGCTACCTTCGACCCCCAGAAAACCAGACGTAAAGGGTGAACCTCGAAGGCGTTCCGAACACGTAAAACGGCGGTTAATAGAACTGTTCGGCACCCCGTAACTTTGTAAAGCAATAAAAAAGGCTGGACAACCTCAGAATTGTTCTTAACAAAATCATCCATATTATTGAGCGTTAACACCCCGTGCGCCGGCATCCTAGCCAGCCTAGCCGGAAATGTCCTTTTTCGGGCGCACGTACGTCCTGTTTCACGTCTCACGCACAATTCTCGCCGGAAGCTACATTTTTGTATTACGTGTTTCCGCCGCCATACCAGTTCGACTCTACAGTTTTCAGGTTTAATCAAGACGACGCGCATCGAGCAGTCTACTGGCTAGAATTTCGACTCCGCTTGAGCTCTGGCACTCCTTCCAACGAATACACAAAGAGTGCACGTATCCTTGATAACAGAGTTCAGCTCGCAGGCTGAACGTTGTCCTTGGAAGCCGTGAATAGGTCCTTGGCGCCATCCAACTCGAACAAAGTCATTGGCCGAGATTCGTGGGTCCATGTACGTGCCAGCGCTATCCGGAAGCGAGCATGCTCCAGATAGCTGAACGCGGCTCAGGTGGAAGACGCTTCTACCGTGCCACCAAAGTCCATATGCTCAACCGCTCCGAGCGTGCACTTTCCCACTCGGATGTATATCCGAACTTTTACCCTAATGAAAAAGGATGGATTAATAACCTGCTAATCTTAAATCCAGTAATTAATTCTAGGACTGCTGGCGCGGCTCTTGGAAATTTGCTGAGGTCAGGAGGAAGCTCAGGAGGCACTATCGGCATACGAGACACGGGGAACTGGAGCTGCGCCGGTCAGAATGGGCTGCGAGTGTGGTTGAGGGAGGCCAAGTAATCCGCACTACGACGTGATATCAATTTAGGCAATTAAACGCTTCCCATCTGCAGAGACTAAACGTGTTATCTGCTTGGCTATACTCGAACCCATCCGAAGCCCACCCTCCACTCGTCGTGGCCATTTCTGCCATCCCGTGTCTCATTTCGACGGAGCACCCCCCTCGTTCCAATCCCTCCGTACAGTCAGCGTCAAGTCGACTCAGAGCCTGGAGTCAGGACACTAAGCATACTGTCGGCCTCGTGAAACCTTGTTAGGGGCGATAGGGGTGAATGCAGTTGGCACTACAATCTCATATCGCCAACCGGAGAAGCTGTTGGACCAAATTAAACTTTAGGGCTGGCTTACATGGCGCATTATTAGAGGGTTCCTTACCCCAGTAGGATGTAGCAATGGGAACCACCCTCCTCCTACGTTCTGCTTCTACCTTTCGCTGGGGAGAATTCCGTCTTCCTCGAGAAAACTCTTCGAGTTATATCGTTCTCCTAAGTCGGATCGGCGTCCCGTGTAACAGATAAAAGTTTCAATGAAGCTCGGAATGTTTGCAACGTGTTCGGTCGGCGGAGCTCGGTGTAAAATTATGATAAAAAACAGGAGGAAAATTTGCTTTCATTTAAAAGTATTACGCGATGAAAAGTTTGCCCGAGGGTTTGGTTAAGACTAGATATACGTATGCTCGTTTCCTGTATTAGGGGGATGAAAGCTCGAAAGTTCAGAGCGCAAAATGTTCGCCGCCGAATTTCTAAGGGTCCTGGGCTCAAGGTTCACTGCTAGTATTGTTTCCTCGAGATAAGTGCTGTTCCTCCAGGCAGGATGCTTTTCTACAAGCTGAGAGCTTAACGGTGAATCGCGGGGAGGGCAGGAGGGCAGGAGGGCAGGAGGGACGAATGCGTTTCTATAGAGTGGCAGAAGATGACGTTGCCGAATCGAGTGATATATACCTGGACTCTGGCATATTCCCTCTAATTAGTCTCTCCTAATGGAAGACGCGTTAACGAGCTCCTGTTTACACTGGCGTCGTCTCATTGTCCTCCCTAACGAATCCTGCTGGCCGAGCAGGTCCAGACAATCGACTGGCAAAACAACGCCGGTCGAAGCTCTCGGACGGAGGCTGCAGTGCTGGAGATTCGGCAACAATTGGCCCACATCGAAATCAAGAGCAGAAGAAATCAGCAGCTAGAAATTCTTACTGAAAAGATCGTGGCTCCCTTTTTGCAGTGAAAATCAAAAAGCTCAGCCGAGACTCGTTGGACTGTTTTTTTTTTTTTCAAGAAATATGCAGCCAGTGGGCGGTCTAAGCTCAGACGGGACAGCGAACTAAGAGGCGTCCGTTTGCTACTTCAGCCCAATGACGATTCCCTGATTCGTATGCTCCTGCTCCACCGAGGCGCCCCGCCTGCTGGACTTGGGTTGGACTCTTCATTCTCGTGCATCTTGCACCAGGAGGCAGCCTAGGATCTCGGGCAACTCCTCCGATGCGGGTCCCTTCGGTCACGTCTCCTCAGGTTTGGCTAGCTCTGCCGGTCTGGGATATTTGACGCACGTACTGGGTGGCTTGCAGCAGCAATGGTTAGCTTCCATGAGAAGGGATGCGAACGTCATCGTCTAGCCGCGTCGCGACGTCGCGACGTCCTGCTGATTTAGAATGCACTCACCCTCCAGGGCCGAACGTGTGCGTCGGCATCAGTCGACATTTATAACGCTCCCAGCCCGGAATTATATTATAGATATACAGCACGGTAGACGGCACGCTACACCGTAGAGTGGGGTAGGGTTATAGGCCAGCGGTTATAGGCCAGATACCATCAGCCTAGGCGCTTCCAATCATTTCCCAATTAGCAGATGATTGCGTACAGTCCTCGCTAGAACCATCTACTACCTCGCGATTAGTCACAGGACTTTGGGATTTCCTGCTTCAGTTTCTGATGCCAAGTATTACGAGCTCCGACCGAGGGTCCTATGTATGGGTACCGCTCGTGTCTCATTGACAAATATTTAAGATCCAACTTAGGGGTGCGACTTGCGCTCCAATTTTAAAAGATTTAATGAATCTTTACGTTGCGTCGTTGTGTTGCAGAACCTGGCAACCTAGCCGCCGCAGCTTCTTCTTTGCCGTGGGCAATAGTAGCAACAGCAACGCAAGCGGAAGCAGGGGCAACTTCATCAGGGGAAGCGGAAGAAGTTCCTTCTAGCGGAGGAGCCCATTCGGACTTGTGGGACGAGGCAGAAATGCATAAGCAGATTGTGCGAGTGAAAATCCAAAGTGATTCTCCAAGATACTCGAAGATTCTCCGAGGACGTGAGGACGAACTTCCGCAGGCGTCACGTGGGCGCCAGCCTTCGGTGGTAAACAGGCTGGGAATCTCGTCTAAAGAAATTAGATAGGTTAAGGCTGCTCAGCACGCACCCTGCGGCTTCAGCGAAAGGCTAGCATTTCATTTGAGCAGGAACTTCTGCCGAGCGCCAAGTGCACCTTATCTCTTGGTTGGAGTCGCCAATTACAGGGCGGTAGCCAGTCACCATTGTGAACTCAAAATTTAGGTTTCACGAGAGGCTACCTCTGTAGGGAGAGACGAATAGAGAGAGAGATGGAGAAAGCTACGATACACGAGCCGAAAGATATTGGGGAGGGGTGTTATTTACTTTTTTCTTGCGATTCCATTAAATTTTCATCGGCAATGATTAGAGTTATCGGCAGAGTAAGAGAGTCTTCCGAGCCTTTCCTAATTATTATTTCGTTCGTCGAGTTTCCTATTTCGTATTTTCACGCAAAGGAAACGCTCGGTTTATTAACGTAGTACAGTCCGAAGCCAATCGCCAGCTTCATTTTATACTTGACCTTTGGTCCTCTTTATCCATTTGGGAACCTTGGACTTTTCACCAATGAGAATTCAATGGCAACCGCAGGAGGCAGGAGGACGTTTCATAAGTTTATGGAATTGTCTGGTGAAGCTGCAAGCTCTTGGGGAGGAAGCCCCGAACCACACCTTCGAGACACTAGGACGGGGGACTTTACACGATTGATCGTAGGTCCAGTTCTGTCTTAAGCGTAGCAGGTATATAGTATACTAGTCAGTAGCCCAATTAGCACTTGACCATATCTCGGGTGACTGTACGTCTGCAGACAGCGTGCACAGGCATGTGCACATGAGAAAGTGCGAGCCTAAATGTTGAGAGAATGACTCTTTTTTGTAAATACAGAATTAAACAGTCGAGAGACAGTGGCAGATGACGACCATGACGTTTTGTCAACAACTGAAGATGCAGGATGATGATGCCGAGTCTCTCTTCTCTTTCGATAATGGATCAGCGAATGAACTTCCGAACGAGAGTGCAGAATGCGATAGATACTTACTGGCAATCCTCGGATTCAGCCCTCGATTCGGATAAAGAGGAGGATTAGCAGTGGACTTGTAAAATGGACGAGTGGAGGAGAAGGAGCGCGCGTGCAACACAGGGTAGATAATAGGGACCATCGAGAGAGACTGCGTAGAAAACGGCTTCGAATTTATTTCATGAATATTTCAGCGGGGAACCTTCGTAATAAATAGCGAGCTGCAGAATTATATTCCTGAAGTGAGCCAGCGCTCGGCTAACCGACTTTGACTCTGACTCCCGTGCCAGGTTTCTTCGAGTAGTCGTGTACTCGTGTACTCTCGTAGCCTCCTGGCCCTCCCACGCAGCGACACAGCGACGCAGCAACTTACCCGACGGAACGGCTGAGCGCGGAATACTAATTGACTCGCAAACGACCAAGCATACTTCGCACAATGCATTCGCCTCCCTGCTCTCCTTCGCATTCCTTCGCATTCCTTCGCATTCAATACTTCCCATTGATCGGATGAAATTCGCGCTCCTTCGCTTCTCCTACTATACCGGTAGGCGTTGATACCTGCCGACTCGGGCGCCAGGAGAAAGAGAGAGAGAGGAGCCCCACGCTGATCGATAGGCAGGACAAAGAGGGAGAAGGGACGAACGGCTAAACTCGAGGAGAGGCGCGCGTTTCTCTTTATCCGTCTAAGGAGGAAGAGGAGAAGGATAAGAAGAAAGGAAGAAACGGAAAAACATGATCACTCTGATCTCTTGGGCTTCCTTATTCCGCGACTCGTCTTCACCTTCAGAAACCGTTACGGGGAGGCACTTGGCGACAAACGACTGCCTCGTAATGAGCAAGAAAGCGATCGTCCTTTGAGCTTCGAGAGGCTGCGTCAAGGCGAGTCCGACATTGAGATTCGCAACACGATTTACGTCCCTCGAAGACTTTTCCTTTTTCCTTCTCGAAAAAAAATCATAGAGCCAAAACAATATCGCGTTGACTCTTGGAAGGATTGTACTTGGAAGTAGCACTCTGAGGACGTGAACGGACCCAGTCGACTGGGGTAGCATCGTAACGACGAGAAGGAAGCGACTGGTGCGCGAGTGAGCGAAGGAGCAAATAGGCAAAAGCAGTGAAGCGCGCAAGCAGTAAGCAGGCGAGCAAGCAAGCACGTAAGCAAATAAGCAGGAAAGGCTATACAAAGGGTATATCGGTATATCGGTCCATCGGTGGATCGGTATGTCGGTATAACGATATATAGGAATGGCGAGCCACCTGTTACTCTTGTACCTTCAAACTCTGCGATCGACCGAAGCAACTAGGAGACGAGAGAATCTGGAGCCGCCGCTGCGGCTGCTAGACTCGAGCAGCCAGGAAGGACGTGACGCACCAGTCGAGTTCGAGTGTTGCTCGAGTCGAGAAGGAGCCAGCGACAGCTAGAGGAGCACATGTCACTAGATATAGATATGGGTACGTAGCTAAGGAATTCGCCGGCATGTATTTCTTTTTGATACAGAGCGATCGCTTTAGCGGTGCGATTTGCTTGGACGTTAAGGGAGACTCGGGTGCGAGCGACCCGACGCAACCCGACCCGATGGTCACGATAAGCTTCGAGGCTATGTAAATGATAACGATTCGAATAAAATGACGCGATGACAAATCCCAGCAGTCTTTTTATTTCCAGCTCCACGTTCAACGGTAGGTATAGAGATAACCTTTATACTCTCGCTATTCCACAGCTTCCCCCTCTTCCCGCGCCTACTGCATATCCGCCCTTTACTTCCTTACACGGCTGCGTCATAGCTTCCCTTGAGAACAATCGACGCAGGAAAGTCTCAATCCGTCCGTAGGTGTAACAGGCCAGAGGCAATGGAAAGAAGAAAGAGAGCAAGAGAAGAAGTTTTCTCAAGAAGAATCCCTGTAGGTCGAACGTCGTCCATCCGCTGTAAATTATGGCCCTAGTAAAAATGCCTGTCAAGTGTGAACTTCCGTAAAAGTTATCGCGGCTATAACGCGGACGGCCGGTTGCCCAGTATTTTATTTCTCGCAGTAACCCTGCAGCAGCCCTTCGCTCGACATTCAAAACGCATTACATTCGTTCAGTGCCTCGGTCGGCCGATCCGTCCGGTTCGCCTGAAGTTCCCTCTCTTTCACTTCTTCCCCGAGTTCCAGGGCATCCGCTGGACATCTATCCATCCGGCTGTTCTGATATCCAATTCGAGAGTTAAATAGCCTTTGAGGAACACACGATAGCCGTGATGCTATCAGCGCAGGACACGTGGCTAAGTAAAGCCGGAAGTATAAAATTCGCGAAAACGTGATCACTCAAAATCCCCACTGGGTTACCCACGAAGACTGGCGCTGACGATGATGGCGCCAGAGTCCAAGGTGGGAGACGTGGGCACGAGGGCTGACTGACAGGAGCAAGGAGCAGGGAGCAGGGAGCAGGATCGAGGGACGGATAGCGAATGGAATCAGGCTTCCCGCTCCAGGCGAGATACGTCGCTTTAACGACGGTCGTTAAGTCGACTCGGAGCGTGTACAGACGTAATGGCTCCCACGTCCCACCTTTACTTTCAGCTTCGACTAACAATGCCAGCCCGAGCTGCTGCCATCGCCGATACTCCTCGTGACCGTGTTCCTGCGACCGAGCATCCCTTATTTCAGAATGAGAGTACCGCTCTCTCTCTCTCTCTCTCCTTCCGGTTTGATCACCTTAGAGAGGTAGCAGCTTCTAGCCTCGTCAGCAGAGACGCATGGTCACTCGATGACTCCTGTGACTGGGAATACAGATTCGGACGATCCAGCTTCCACACAGAGTGACAGACACTCCGCTAATAAACAGAGTCAACTGGAGGAAGGTCGCAGTAGCTGCTGGTAGCCATTGTTCCCAGAGGAAATAAGAAAGTAACGTGAAACGTAAAACCGTGAGTGCAGTCGGATAGCGATGATAATTTAGTTAGCAAACAAGATGCGAATCGATCGGCCTGACCCAGCGACGAAGGAACCGAACGTGCCAGGGTGCGTGACTAATCGCGCGTGACGGCCACGCACGACTCATAGTTCATGCGCGGCTGCTTCGCTCCACATCGAATCCCTCGTCGTCCTTTACTGCCGCGGTGTCACTTGGTGTCCCTGTATGCCAGCCCACGTGTGCATGTGCAGTGCCCACTTACCACCTACCACTCCCACGCCTGCTATGTCTATGTACATAGATTTTTGTTCATTGTTCATTTAGCAGAAACCGTCCGGTCGGCGAGAGCAAACTGGCCGGTCGTCGGAGACGATTAATCATGCGAATGCGCCCGCGCTCGTAATTCAATCCGACTAATAAATGTATTCCATATAAAAATTCATAAATCTCCTTCTGCCCCAAAGTTGCCCCCTCGTTGCCGCGGTTACCACAGAACAAAATCGCACTACGAAGATCGATGAAGTCGACCGAAGTTATGGACACTTTTTAATGTGCAGAGATACACGCTGGTCTGTTTTTCTTTTTTTTTCTTTTTTTTCAATTACGAGACTTCCTTTGGCCTTTGCGTATCTTTAATCCGGTCGCGCCGTGTCTCTCGTGAAAAAGAGGGCACGTTTATCTGCATCTCTTGTCCGAATATCGTTTGGAGGAGGACGGATTCCTTTTGAAATAAAAAAGGTGCTACCCCTCTGATTCCAGTGCTCCCTTAGACCTGCGTAATCCTCTTTCATAGCAAATCGATAAGAAATAGTTGTATCACAAAACACACGTGGCATCGACAGTCATGGATCTTTTGTAAGATGGGCAGGGAAAGGGCTCGTCTAGATGAAAACTTAAACAAGTAGGAGCTTTCCGTGACGCGACTATTTTCAGAAATGATCTTCGACAAGGTGAAAAGAAATGGGAGAAAATGTCGGGAGTGCTTAGGAGGTTCCGTGGCTCTTCGGATTAAAGACGAAGGGACGGTAACGCAGTGAGACGGGACGCCGACAGCCATCGAGTCGAGCGTCAAAGTCACTTGGCCAAATGGATCAGTCAAGTTTCAAAAGGACGAAGCGACGAAGCGAACGGTAGCTTCGTGTTTCTTCGTGTTTCTTCGTGTTTCTTCGTGTTTATCCGGCGCCGATTGGCAGCTGGCTGCATCAGTGGGTACTGTAGGTAAATCAATAGCTATATAGCGAAGCACGACGAGCTGGCTCTGGGGAGTGAAGTCCTTCGGGAAGAAGCTGGACGGTGGTGGCCTTACTTGAACTTATGAGGAAAATTGTAAGTTTTCTGGAAATTGGTGATTCCCTGTAAAACACGGGGAGGGAGGGTGCCGGCGATTCGGCGCGACAGTCTATCCATCCCCTTGGCTCATTGACGGCATTGAGGCCTGATTAATGTAAAGGGACGGTTCTGCTGCTTACCGCCGGAAGGAATTTCAGGAAGCCTATGCGCCGAGGCCTGGACACCCAGGCTGGGCTGTGCAAGCGACTGGTACAGCATCCCAGTATCATAGGGATCGATATACGGATCGTTATTCCCAATCGTCGATATCGGATCGGACAATTGATTTCTTCCGCTTTGGCTTTGGTCGCTGTGGCGAGGTGCGCCGGCTGTTTCCGATACTCCCGATACTCGTGAGCCTGACAGGCCTCAATAAAATTCCGCTTTTCTACGTCACTCGCGCGATATACATATTTATGGAATTCCGAGTTCTTCCTTTTCCTCCGAATCTCCGACTGCTTTATTACGGAGACGAAGGTGTCGCGGTGATCTGTGATCAACCGATCATGGACCAACGGGGATGCTGCTGGAGCGAGTGCGCTAGCGCCGTTGTCACATACTGGCAGCCTTCTTATTCTTGACAACCGTCAATTGCAGGAAAGAAGTCCTGCGGGAGAAACTCAAAAGTCAAAATACCTTGAGATCCGTGGAACCGTCGACAAAGATAAATCGACAGGATGCGTGGAATGTCCTGATTGACTTTCGTTAAAATTGCTGCTTGTCCTTTTTTTCCACGTGCTCCCTCCTTGCCCTCCTGTGAAGCAGAGCAAACCCCTAATATAAGTAAGTAGTAAGTCTGAAAAGCGAGAAGTTCTAAAGGATCGCGTGACGCGCTGGTCCTTAAAACACAGCAGCATGTGCACATACGTAATTCCTCTAGAGAAGGCTGATGGACGAACACGTGAGTGGGTCCAACTGTACACGTGTATCTATAGGCACGTGAGCGTTTCGCACCCTCCGCACGCACGTTAAGCGCAACGTATCACGGGTTATTAAAGCAATAAAAAAAGAAAAAGGTAAACGGAACGCTCGGGAGGGAGCACGTGTTACCGTGGCGGGAGGAAAATAATTTAAAAAAGATCTCGGCAATTTCCCGCTGAAAGAAAACTCGCACGGGGGACACATTAGCCTCTGCGAATTTCTCATCCCCCGTCTCTCTATTCCCGTAGGGGGTGGGGAGGCAGCTTTGACGGACCCTTCCATGCTCCCCCTCCTGTACCTATAGTATCTGTGCTTTGCCCTCCTCCACCATCCCAGCATAACGGCCCGTAAAACAAAACAGCTTTGGAACACCCTTACGAAGGCACACAGCCTCCCTGCTCCCCCCGCCCCCGCCGCCCCCACTGCTTCCTTCCCCTCTCCTCCTTCAGCTTCCTGTCCCCAACTAGCTACGCCAAATACTAAGCGACGAGGACACGCGGAATCGCACAGTCCACGCTGCAGGCGTGAAATTAATTCCGAGCAGAACGACTTGACAATCGACTTATCGCAACTCACAGCTGGGAGATAGAGAGAGAGAGAGAGAGAGAGAGAGAGAGAGGCTGCGGTGCTCGTCGTTCAACAAATTAACGTCTTTCCTCTAGACTCGGGAAATTGCTTTTACGCGGTGGAGAGAAACAAGAGTGATCAGAGGCTGCGGTGCTCGTCGTTCAATGCAGGCGTGAAATTAATTCCGAGCAGAACGACTTGACAATCGACTTATCGCAACTCACAGCTGGGAGATAGAGAGAGAGAGAGAGAGAGAGAGAGAGAGGCTGCGGTGCTCGTCGTTCAACAAATTAACGTCTTTCCTCTAGACTCGGGAAATTGCTTTTACGCGGTGGAGAGAAACAAGAGTGATCTCACTTTGCGCAATTCTCCCAGCATCGAGTATCGAATTCACTCGGTTTGGTCCGACCCTCGAACTATCGGGGGCAAGGCTGGCTGAACGGTTAAGTGAAATGATGGAAAAGGTTATTCCTCTCTGCAAGAGAGCTTTCAAAATTGAAAAGTAGCTGCCGCCCGAGGGAAGTTCGGAGGACTGACCATCTGCTCCTATAATTAACTTTTATCGATTCGACTTTTCTAATTCTAAGGTGCGGTCAACTTCGACCTTGACGACCTTTTACGTCCAGAGTGACCTAAGAGGGGATTAGTTAATATGTTGATCCGACTGCGGCGATATGTGGGACGGAGGCTGAAGGAAGTAAAGGCTGGTCCTCGGGGAACGACTCGACGACTGACACGCATGCTCAAACGGGACGACAAAGGAACAGCAGGATCTCGCAGTGTTACGTTGAAGGCAGCGAATTTTCTCCCAAACTTTTCTCACTTTGCGGTCCGCCCACGTGTTTCCTCGTTTTACAGCCACGCCACGTTAGGCCAGCACGGAACGGCGCGTTTATTTGGGAAATTTAGAGGCTCAAATTTACTAAATATGCCGTATGCGTAAATAGCAACCCCTGGCGGTGGCTGGCTCGCAGGGTATCCCACCCCTCAAGGACCAAACTCAGGAAAATAGTACGAAATGGACGAAATGGTCGCGATAGGCGCAAGGGCAGAAACCGGCAGAAAAAAAGGAAAGGAGGAGCGGAGAGACCTGATAAATAATATCCTGCGTACATGGGATCGTTTAGGCACGATATTGCGAAAATCTGGCAGAGTTCCCACGTTTTTCATCTGCCGAGTCGGCGCTTCTTGTATTGCGTGGCTGCCTTGTGAAATCATCGCTGCGCAAATCAAACTCCCTGTCGGTGCTCGCGAGACGCCTGTAAGTCCTATACCATCCTTGCTTGCACCTATCCCTATTCACTTGCCTTCTCTTTTCAGCTCTTCTTTCCTCGCACTATGGGCTAGATATTAATCGTTTCACTCCCTCAGATGTAAACTTTCGCCTTTGTCAAAGCGTCGCCTCGAAGCTCAGGACGACGCTGGGAGGAAAGGACGGGGACGCATATTCATACGGTGCTTAAGGTGCTTAAGGTGCTTATAAGCAGGCATTTGACTTTTGCGACTCCCAGATACCTTTGCTCTGCAGCCGGGGTTTTCTTTTCATTTGTTCGAAACTTATCGGCTGCCTGCCTAAAGCTGGTTTCTGGTTGCCGAATCGAAGATGCAGCCGCGTTTCGATAAACGAAAGAGAAGGAGAGAGAGATTCGCGCATGTGGAACACGGAGAAAGTAGAGAATTCGCGAAGAGAGCTCGTAACGTCTCGTCCTGGTGCTCCGCGAATTCTCCTCCTTCCGATACGTCCTGGCAATCCTTCGGCCCACGCAAGACTCCGGTTGTGCTCGCTGTGCTCGTTATGCTCGCGTGATAATTCGGAGGCCTCACGTACCGAGTAACTTGTCGTGACGTCGCTTTCGCAAAGTGCCTACTGCTCCCTGGTACGATCGATCCTTCTCTTGCGTCTCCTAGTCGCGAGCGAAACCAGCCAAATAAATACCCTGCGATAATTCGCTCGCGACGTATTCCGGGCGGAGGCCACTGGGCAGGGGACTCTTCCATATTCAGCCTGAGGTGACCTGAGGTTGCCTGAGGCGGATGAGACAATGGGTGAGCGAGGCTGACACGGGGTATCGGAGTCGTGCGATCCCTGGTCGTACTACCCTTTCTAGTGGCTGCGGCTGGACCATACGTCCTCTCAGCCCCTTCCCTTCGCCACCTTCACTCTCCTCGTAACCCGGACAAGTTACCGTGGCAAGACTAGCGAACGTAGTATATTTCGCAGCGATAAAATACGTCGCGCGGCCCAAGTCACTTTGGAAAAGTTCATAAGCCACTCTGGCTGCGTGGTTCCTGCGTTCTCGAGCGGCGTGATTTGTAATGCTGCAGCTAGGAATTTCCAGCGCACGCATTTTTCATCCGTCCCTTTGGAAAGCCTTTGGAAAGCCTTTCCAACCCTTTTCGAAACGTTGACGTCAAACGTCAACGACTCCCGCCTGCCAGGCTGCCAGGCTGCCAGGCTGCCAGGCTGCAACCCTCGACCTGCACCAACCACTCGCACCCTTCAACTCTTTCTCAGATTCCTTATTGCCGGCAAACGGGCCGACGGAATAATGACGGAAGTGCGCAAGGACGCTCCTAACATCGAACGGAAGAAAAATGAAGCAAAGAGCAGGAGCACCTCCAAGCGTCGAATCGGTCGGCTCTGCCGGCTGCACTGCGCCAGATGCTCACTCGATCCTTCAGGGTCTCCGGCAGGCGCCTCGTCGGCTGCCGTCCTGACGCGACGCCGATTCTACTAATTTCTCACGTTCCTCTTCAGTTAATCTACAAGCTGCGGAAACGGCAGACGGAATTCCGCGCTTTCGATTCCTCTGCACTTTACGCGACGTCGAATTGACTGCAGGCGTCACCCGCCAGGAAATCCTTTGGAATTCTGCTCGAGGGAGTGAATCGCATAGATAACGAAGACAGTAGAAACGATTTCAGGTTTTTATACGCGACAAAGGAGAGCGAGAGAGAGAGAGAGAACGCATCGGCGAAGAATAAAGAATAATTTGATTTTCTTCTAAAAGCAATACAGGTAAAGTGGTCGACAAACGTAATCGGCTTCAGTAGCTCGAAAGCGCACTAGGTATTCCATTACTCAGAGGGCACTTTTACTGCTGACCAAATGCCGTTTCTTGGCTGCCTTTTACGCAGCGCTCGCAACGTACAGTGTGGCGCCCAGAGAGTCCAAGTCGAAATGGTTGGCGGTTGCACTAAAGGCTCGTAAGCAGCGACCCTCCTGCTTGGGTTGCCGCAGCCGCTAGTCCCGTAACTCTGAGCAGGAATTAAGCTCCCCGGTTCCTTGGTGTACGAGTTCCGTTGCTCGACTAATTTCCTGAGTACGTCGAGGAAGGAGAGCAGAGCTGCAGTTATCAGGAGGAGGACGGAGGAGGACGGAGGAGGCACGGGGAGTGTAGACGGCTGCACAAAAGCCAAAGACGAAGACAACAAAGTCCTTGGAGGATTGTACGGGCGGCCCGGGAATCTGGCCGCATCCGAGCCCCGAGTGGGAGGAAGCTCAAAAGAATTCCGAGCTGGCGTAAACCTCCCAGCCGGAATGCCTCGCACTCGGATCGGACGAGCAGGTAACGTGAGGTGGTCGACTGACCCAGCGTAATATCAGCTACCGTTACAGCCTACCCCGTTCAACGTCTGACGTTCAGTCCAGTGGCCGTCGAGTCTGACCAAGGAATGCTTCTACGGCTGCCTCCGCTTTACCGTCTCAATGACGAACTGCCGGTTCACCCTTACTCTCGTCATCCCGTGACACCGTGACCATCCTAAGCGTTACCGCGGCGCCTCGTAACCCCTTGACCCCTCTCAGGCTCCTCCTTCCAGACTCTCCCTCACTCATTCGAACGGCCGTGTCGCGGCTCACGACTCCCTTTCTAACCGTTATAGGTGTAACAGGCAGAACATCGAGAAGGAGCCTGAGCTGGCAGCGTCCTTATCCGGCCACTCAAAGGATCAGGGAGGAATTCAGGATTGCAGGGTGGTCTTTGGAGTTGTGCCGTCCTTTAGAAATGCAATTACAAAGTAAGGGAGTCGTGGCAAAGTGAAAATCTCGACTCATAAATTCGCTTGTCGACCGGAGGTTCCCCTGCGAAGATTAAGGAATCTCCAGTGTGCGTGGACCGAAGGAAGAACTAAGAGCGGCCCGAGGGCTGAAGGGACCGTGGAGGAGGCAAGAGAGCCGGTTTAATATTTACTTCGGCGACAGGGCCATTTCGTAGCTCAGCCAAGACCGTCATAAAAGCGATACTATAACGCCCGCGAGGGCAGCCAGTCGCTCGCATGCGGTTGGCTCACGTCGAAAGAGAAAGGAGGTGGGCCAAGCCGCCCCCTTCCGTTCGAAAGGATCCTCGTAAAACCTACGGCGGTTCACCACCGATATAAATGTGAGCCGCTCATCCGTTTCCCGTAGCCCCGATTACGTTAATTGAGCAGTAATTGCGCTAGGATTCCCAGAGCCAGCGAATCCGCCGTTAATTCCAATCGATCGATTAGATCTTCGCGTATCAAGAACCGATTTTCTTCCTGAATCGAAGGTTTCATTTTTTTCTTTTTCTTTTTGGACACAACGATCTACCTAAAGTGTCAATTGATCCGTATATTTTCCCGTAAATATCTTTCGACCTTTGCAGGATCAGGTGAAAAATTTTCGGACTGCATCCCAAAGGATCCTTCGGGATTAATAAAGAACGTCCGAGGAAGATGCGAGTGTGTTGCTTCTGCCCGAGAAGTCAATATGCTCAAAATTTATACCGTAGTCGTGTGAGGGACGCTTCCAGGGTGCTATCATTATCTCGTGTGACGTTTCCTCCCGAGTCCTGGACACCGAATGCTGAGAATCATAAACTTGCGCGCGTCCACGTCCAGTCACGGCACAACCCACGTCGCATCCAGCTCCGGGAAGCCGATGGGCTCGGCGTGTCGGGGGTTGAAAACAAAAGGAATCAAGAGGGTTCAGCAGTTGAGGCACCCTCCTCCATCCCGGAACTCGATCTCTGGCTCAGGATGGAAGATGGCCAAGTTACACTCGGAGAATTATGGGTCTGGTGCGCGATGACTGGATCGGAGGATCCAGGCGATTTCACCAGGCGATTTCAACTCTTCGAGGAACCAGAGGTGCAGGCTGTTCAGGCGCGGGTTCAGTCTTTGGGCTTTTCGTTTGTTGCCGAAACTACGTTCCGATCTAGCAGGCTCCTGCCCACTGGATTATAACCGGTAACGTAATTCCATCATATAATGCCAAAGCGAGAAGATCAATGAAGAATAAGCACGTGCTCCCTATCACGTAGAACGTGGAACGTAAAACGCAAAAAGCAGAATGTAGGACGAATAACGAGTATAACACGGCGCCTCGGATAAAGCACGTTTACATTAGCGAAGCGTCCTGAAAGGGATTTGCATTGGCGCGAGAACGAGAGTCCCGAGGCTGGCACTCGGCCGGGAAAAATCCACTCCCGGGGAAAGATTAGCAAACGAGGGACAGGATAATTTCGTGTAGGCGATCCTGCTCCTGTTATATTCGTCTCGTGGAATTAAAGGAGCCCGAATCCGCCGAGTATGATGACTCGTCCTTAGAGCCGTCAGGATCGCTCGTAAATGAGAGCGCAACGGTGTAGCAGCACCAGCCTGCACGCGCAGCATCTGTTCCCTACGTATTCGTCCTGAGCGTCGCTCTTTTTTTAAAAAAAAAGTTTACAAAATTCTTACTAGAAATACGCCAGTCAAATTGGGCAGCCGCCATCGTGTGTTTCCTCCTCTACTCCTCTATAGAGAATCAAATTCCTTGGGCTCAATAAAGAAGAATCGGTTGCTGCAAGAGCACGTGGACGTGGCTACCGGAAGTGGTCCATAAACGTGAAAGAAGAACCCTCTGCAGGATAAATCAGGTGCTCCTGCGACGGGATGAGAAAGAAGAGTTGGAATGGCGTATCACGGGGTGGCGACAATGCTCCTGGCCAATATAGAGGTTAAATGCCGTGAAAACAGCACGGAAGATGGAACCTTCCGAGATGGTGTGTGAGATGCTGTAAAATGCGTCCTATGTGGGTCAAAGAGCATCAACGGAAATAGCCTCCTCCTTGGAATACCTAACGACTTAGCCTCCGCGGCGAGATGGCTTCTACCATACGGCTGTTGCAGAGGGTGGTGGTGGGAAACTGGAAAATAGGAAGATGGGAAGACGAAAGTCAAGGCGGAAAGAGAGCTGTGCTCGATTGGCGCGTGCACTGGTAACCAGTGAAATAATGATCTCCGGTAAATCAGTCGGATGCTGGCATTTATCGTGCCGCTCCCATAGTCGAACGTATAAGGAGGCACAAGGTACAAGCACGTCGAGGTACCTTGGTTCCAGGTTCACGTGTCCCATAGTGCCTACGTGTCTTCGTGTATACGCGCGGCCCTGGCCACCCCACCGCGTGGGGTGTCCCTGTCCCGCGCTGTTTCTCCAGCATCCTCTGCCCCTTTCCACCCTCTCTCTCCCTTGACTGATTCTTATTCATCGATCTACGAGAAGCATTACTCGCACCTACGAGGTATTCATCCCTCAGCAAAGCCAAGGGGAGGTGCCGCGGCCACCCTGAGCCAGATGCATAGTTTAAGCTAGAAGCTGCGACTCCGTCGAGTCCGGCTTCGAGCATCGACTCGGCGGCTGAAGGTTCGCTCCTATATTTTTCAAATTCACTAGCCACATGGACTCGCAGCTTTATCGATTATTTAGCCCGCCGCTTCATGAACCATTTTATATCGGTCTCTTTTATTTGTCCTCGGCGTCTCCGGAGTTGCGAGTTGGCTGCCTGACGCACGATGCATTTCGAGTACCGAATCATCGCAGCCGGGCATTCCGTTCCAGAGGATGGAAGTGAGCGCGTGAACGAACGACTGAATCAGCGAACGAGCGACAACGTTTCACCTAGGCGCATCCCCGTGTAACGCTGAACCATCGACGTGTTATGGAGCCAGTTGACCGTGGGCGACGCATCTGCTGAGCCTGAACGAACCGAACGAGTCGAGCTCCGATACCAAGGAGGATACGTCTAGGTGCACTCTCCCTCCGCTCCCTTCCCTATCAGGCTGCCCAGTATCAGGCTTATCAGTAATCCCCAGGCTGCTCCAGGCTAGACTCGCCACTCGCACCAGCCAGGCATTTAGGCATTTAGGCTGCCCTCGCATTCGAGCAACAGGATTTCCTCTTGACGATGCGAGAAGAATCTTCCCTGAGCAACGCAGCCTGCAGGCTCGTCTCCATGGACGTTTGGTGGATGCGGACTCCTTGCACGTTTACGAACGGCCCAATTAGTCCAGTCATTCGGTGCTCAGAAAGGGGGTTACCTGGAAAGTTTTCCGGGAATTTTGAAAATTGGTATTTCTGTAGATTTCAACATGCTCTTTTCGAATTTTCACTTTGCCACCTCGTATCTTTGCAGCTTGTGCCGCTATATTGGAATAATGGATCCGCTAAGGAACGCTCTCGATTTGGTTTAAAGGGACGAATCGAAGGAAAGGAAGAGTTTACGGCTCGACCAATCAGATGATCAGAATGATTAGTTCTCGAATTTGGCATTTGGCTATTGTCAAAGCAGTCTGTCTCGGGGTGCCGACCGAGGTGTCACGAGCTGTCTCGCGCTCCCGTGCTGTCTGTTGATAGTTTTTCTAGCCGTGTTTCGATACACGTTTCGATATACAAAGTTGTCGTTCTTATATTTCTCGCGTTGCTCTCGCGATATTCAGGAAATTCAATGGATTTCCTGTGAGTGTTCCGGAGGCGTAGTGTTGTGCCCTAGTGCAGTACCCACCCGAGTGTCTCCTGGATGCGGTTCTCGGCCTTTACGGATTAGCTGCACCAGCTCCGGTGAGTCTTCCAATTTATTAATTGGTGAAGGGATTTCGATTTGATACTTCCGATTGGCTCTGTTACGTTCTCGATCCGTTGCTTCCATTGCTTCAATCCCCAAAATTCTATAGTATCCGTTAAGTTATTGTATCACCCAGGTTCCATCCGGGCTCTCGTTTTGGTGGAGTTGGGCCTGTTCCACCCCAACTCCCAGTTCGTGCCGGCTCGTCAGTTCCCAGTGAAAAAAGAATTGGCTGGCGCCCAACTGGCTTGCGAATGCGTGAGCGAAAGGTAGACGGCCGAAGGTAACGCAGGTTGGTTCTCGAAGATAATTTGTTCTCGGATTTTTCACTACCGGTGTCGAGCTAAGGGAAAATACGTTACAATATATGAATGAGTTTTTTCTCCAATACGCATGTTGGAGTATACTTTGCGGCTCTCGTGCGCTTAACCTATTCATTTAACAAAAAAAATTATTGGTATATAAATTATAGAAAATTTTCTCTACTTCAATTCATCACACAACTATTTTCATCGTCAAATGAGTCGAAAAGGAGATATCGTCAAAAACCTTTTTTTGGACGCTATTTTTTCATTATGGCGATGCGAGCAGCAAAGATACGAGGTGGCAAAGTGAAAATTCGAAAAGAGCACGTCGAAATCTATAAACATAGGAATTTTCAAAACTCCCGGTAAACTTTCCAGGTAAAACTGCCGAATGACTGGACTAAATGGCCGGCAAACTCAACGTGCGTGGAAGAGAGCGAACACCCACACCCACACGTGTCGCGCTGCATGACAAAGAGCTCGACGCATTGGCAAAATTGGCAAAATTCTATAATTCTCGCAGTTTGTGCGGCGCATTAGAACTTTATATCCCGAAACAATTGACAGAATTTTGTTTCACGCTATGAAACTCTGGCCTCCGCAGCTTTTCCCGATCCAGCTCCCACTTCGTTGTTCGCCGACTCTATTTTATTTCGATGCTCGCATTGTGCAGTTGTGCTCCATTGCGTCAAAGCTGCCTGCCACTCGCAATATACTATTATGCGATACGTGCGCAAATAAAGCCTCTTCGAGAACTGGTTTTTTACGTAAGAAAGCTGATAACGCCTCTCGGAAAAGCCAATTGGACCTGGTCGTTATCTCGCAGCTTCTCGAAAACTAATAATGTCCTTGTATTGGCTGAGCCGCTTGGATGCACTTGCAAATGCTTCCCCTGCCGTCGCCTACGATGAAAGAACGGAAATTCCAGAGTCGATATTCGACAGACTTCAGAGAAGCTGATAAGCGCGAAGCAGCTGAGGGAGGAGGATGTCCGTTCTACGGCGGCACAATTAACTTCCGGCGTATCGATAGAGTCCTCAGCGACCGAACGAGCCTTTCTAGCTCATTGTGGTTTTCATCGAGCGTCGTGACGCGAGGACGCAGCGCAACGGTCCCGCGGCAACCGGTGGTCTTGGAAAAAAAAATAGGAAATTTGGAGAATTCTGAGCCAAGATATCACATAAGAGTGTGGGCAGCTACGGATGGAGTCGAGCGGCTCCGTGCACGTACATAATGGATTTAACGACGGGCGACATTACGCAAAGTTACATAATTTGCACAGGCGAGTTGGCAAGCTCAATATAACCTCAAGGATTCCAAAGTAAGTTTAAACGGTTCTCCTCGCAGTTCTCAGGCCGAACGAACAGTTAGACCCGAACTTTCCAAGTACGTCCAATTCTCAATGCACGCTAGGTATGCACCAAGTGGTTCAGATTCCCGGATAGCGCCTTCCTCGATAGATCGTCACGTCACCGGCAACCTTTATGGCGGCGTCTGTATATCGATACACTTTCGCTTCCCCCATTTAAATCACACGAGCCATTATTGGCGGACTTGCAAGTCGAAAATGCTAGACTGCAAAAATTAATCTCCTAAATTTGGCCTTCAATATTTGCCACCCCCCCCCCCCC
>NW_014332860.1:299207-302698 GCF_000341935.2 Cephus cinctus
TTTGCCCCCCCCCCCCCCCCTGAACAAATTGAATGCGTTTCATAAAAAAGGACAATGCGCGCATGCAGAATACACCGGGGATCAACGTGATAGAATCGCTCGGCCACTGCTGAATTACAATCCGGAAATGAATATTTTACCATTAACTTTGCGCATTCCATTGTAGTAATTGTGAACACTTCCGAGCAGCGGGTGCCAAACCGCAGAACGCTACAATCAATTACGATAGCGCAGCCTCATGCCGCAGTCCATATATTATGCAGCGCATCGAATGTCCCCTCAAACGAAACCTACGTGCCAGAGCAGCCGTGCTTCAACGTGTTGCACGGATCAGTATTAGTGCGAAGGTTCACGAGTTCACGGGTTCACGAGTTGACGAGTGTTGGACGCTGTTGACGTCGTTCATGTTGTTCATGTCGTTCGGCGGCCTACAGATCGTAGGCTGCTGCCGAAAGGTGCGCACGCGTCACCCGAGCCACCCCGATAAATTGCAAGTGTTAAATTTAACGTCGTTCATTTTCCACGGAAACCAAAGCGAATCCACGCGCCGCGTGCGGAGCCAAAACAGCCAAAGTGAGTGACCACCCCTTGTTCCTTTTGTCCCTTCGCACTCTCGAGTCTTTTCATTTTTACGAAAACCAGAATCAGCGGGCGCATTCCTGGCCTCTCGCTGGCTCGGACTGTCGCCGAGTCAGCAAGGACTTTTAGCCCAGCGCTTCCTCTCGGGCAATCTTCCTCGGCCGCACGCCGACCCTCTGCTTGCTTCCCTTCACTTCCCGGGCTCTTTGGCTGGTCTATTCTCTCTATCACGTGACCTCACCAGCAAATCATATCTCCGTGATGCATTGCCCCGTGGAAAGGGCTGCTGAGCCCTTTCCAGCTTTCCACCTTTCCAACCTTTCCGGCCGATCGGCTCTTTCTTCGAAAGCACGAAAGGCATGCCGCGATTCAGAGATCGTAACGGGCCAACGATTTCTTCGAGGGAAACGACCTCGAAGCTCCCCGCGAAGATGGCACGCGAGGGTTCAAGGGTCGAAGGGCGTGAGTGTATCGAGCACCGGGGAATCGTATTTTCGAATGGGCTATTCGCTCCTTTTCTCGCGGAGGGGCATTCGAGGAGGTGCCATAAAAAATTGTATTCTCCGAAATTTATTTCGGGCACTAAAAAGCAAAAGTTAATTCCGTCGAACTAACGAGATGCCTCTCCGTATCTTTTTCCATTCTCCGACTCGCCTACCAGCCTCTACCACGTTCGCGCCTTCTGAATTCTGATTCCTGGTTTCCAACCTTCTGCACTTGGTGCCATCCCGGCCCCACGGCACCACCGCACCACCGCACCCTCCACCCCTCTACGGAGTTTAATCCCAGTGTTTCCGGCATCCCTTTACGCTCGGATGTTGGATATACCCACTGGAAACTAAAACGTAGAATTCCTTGGCTGTAACGAGATAGAATGGACGTCTGAGTGTTGCGGAACAGCGGCATGGCGGAAATACGAAAAGGCAGGAAGGTCCTGGGCCGCTTCGTCTCTAAGGCTACGGAAGGCATGCTGAACGAGACCTTTGTGCAAAAACTTTGGACCCTAAGTATCCTAGGAAATCACAGCCGTGAGGATAATTGAAGATTTCAAGGAGTGCTCCTAGAAAGTCTTCTTCTGAAAGCGGAGCAGCAGTAACTCCGTCCAGGAGAATCCTTTCAAGGATCCCGAAGATGCGCTGATTGTCTACACCGTCTCCTAGATGTGTAGCCGAGATGGCAATGGAAGGAGAAGCAGGATGCGACTTCGAGATGGAATAAAGATTTTCAAGCAAAGCGAATTGGGACGAAGTCGAGCAGATGGGCGCGTTTACATCCGCGGGCGTTAAGAAGACACGACTCGCGGTAAGGGACGAACCGAATTGTTATTTTACCCCCCGCCCCCCCCGCTCTCTCTTGGCTGGTTAATTACCTTTGCGCAACATGGTCCATTCTTTGGGAAGCAGCTCGGCCGCTCGGTGGTTTGAACGTTCCTATATCACTGAGCCGATCCGTACACGTCGAATAAATCCTCCTTTGCCTTTTGTATCGATCTGCCCGTAGATGGGTAATCGCCGCGTTACAATACCTATCGCAGCAGCCTCCCAATGGGTCAGTCGGTCGATCAACCAAGACAACCTGTCGAAATCCGCGTTCTTTCTTTCGGGCTCTGGAACCTCAAGGGACTGGAGAGAGAGAGAGAGAGAGAGCACTCTTGGAGTGCTCCCGAGTGCTCGCTCGCCGTTCTTAGTTCTGCCGAAGCAATCTTCCAGGAGCCGCACGGTCGACCAGGAGCAGCCAAATGCCTTGAGGCACCAACAGCTCACGTTACGAGGCTAGAAAGATAAACAGCGGCAGTGCTTTCCCATTCGATAATTTAAGGCATAACAAAAGCATAGCAAACTCACCGTTATGTTGATACGTGCCAGCGACTTTCCAGCCCTATTCCGCTGCCTCCCTCTCTTCGCAGGTGCTTTACTTTTCCGTTTCTTCTTCTCTCAATTTTTCAAAACTTTCTGCGCAAGGGGCTTTCGTCAGGGCAAAGTATACGGTCACGATTGAATGGAGCTTCGAGTCCATAAAAGGTTCGATCGCTCATTATGATTCTCCAGGCGATTCCTCTTTTCCTGGTCTATCCTAGTGGCTTCCCTTCCTCCTTTTCACTTCTTTATGACAACCTAAGCCTGACATAATAAAGTTTATACGGACATGTAGCATGGCGGAGGGCAAGTATGTGCTTTACTCGTGCTGACTCCTGCTCCGGCTTCTCGCAAAGCTCCGTGAAGCCTCCTGCCGCAGCTGCCTTGCTTTTCCTCTTGAGCATTCGCATCGCGACGCGTTCCGTTGAAAGTGCTGCAGCCTTAGTAATAACCGATATCCCCCTCAAGATTCCGAGGTATAATGGCGGATGGAATTTTTATGGAGCTGCATTTTTCGAGCTCAATGTTTTATCGAGACTCCAGCCTCCTTCGAGTGGTACTCTTGGGCTCTGGCGCTTCCAGGACGTCCCGAGGCTTCGCGCGGGGGAATTCCGTGCTGGCACAAGCCACTATCGCGCTCCATTCTACCAGGCGCCTCTATTCTTCGGGAAACCGTTAAAAGCAATCCATGCTTCATTCCGCTCTGGGCTTTCATTCTTCGATAGGCATTTTCTAGACCATCCTGCCTCCCAGCTCCTGCTGCCTCTCGCAATCAGGGCATCGTCCTAGCATTATATCTACAATTGTACATACATAGACATTCTCATACCGCAAGCAGGTTAGCAGGTAGCAGCTTCCGGGAAGGGAAGCAATGCGGTTTAGCCGAGTAAACGATTGGTGCGGAAAAATGGGGATGAAAGAGCAATATGGAGTGAGAGGGTAGAGGAAGTGGAAAAGGACAGGCAGGAAGGAGCGAGAGAAGGAAGCAAGACGGGATTATGAGTTTATACCGGGTTTCCGTGGCTGCTACAACAGTTTATACGACTATTCGATTTT
>NW_014332860.1:302781-313030 GCF_000341935.2 Cephus cinctus
CCGCGCTCATTCTAGCATCGTCCTTCATATCCAAACCCCTTGAACCACTATCGCAGCGGACTCCAACACACCTCGCGTCGACACTCATCAAAGTATATTACACTTTCAGCTACGGTTTACACGTTGCATTCTCTGATAATTGGATTGGAAATCGATCGTCTATGATCACGTTATTGAAGCCAAGAGTGAAGAGTTTCCGGTGCCCTCCCTCTCGAGGTCAACGTCAAACGAGCAGGTGCACGTCCTTTGTCAATCTCCAAGCTAAACACTCCAGCTGTTATACAAGCCCTGAACCTCTGACCCCCCTGACCCCTCTGACCCAGACAGACGAGCGTTGACCCTTCGGCAGATCCCTTGACCCCGACAACCGACCAAGGGATTTCCCTTAAGGAAATTCATTCCCCACAGCCGCCTCGAAGGGTTCGTCCCTTCCTGCCGGAGACTTCCGGCTCCGCTTATACTATTCGTCCTTGCGTAGTACCAGATTGCGAGTTCCAGACTATAAAGCGCAGCTCTAGCAAACAAATGGCAGCGAGGTAGAATCCGGCATAAAGATGCAGGCCACCCGACTCTTCCAGGTTCTGGCGCAGCCTTTCCGCAATGTATTTTATTAAAGGCGTCGGATATGCAACTACACGTGCAGGCGGCGTGTCGGCCGACTGCGAGCTTCCCTGAGTGCAAGGGCTACGGGCGTGACAGGGTGCGCGCATACGGACGGGATAAGACGCATAAGACGCGGGTTGGCAAACTTCTTGGGGAGGTTTGAGACATTTTGCAAAAACGCCCGTCTTTTTATATGTATTTTTCTACATAGTTCGCTAAGGTTTGCGCCGTATGACGAACGCTCTCTACTATCCTGCCTGAGACTTTGCGCAGGGAAATTCGATCCAGCTCGCAAATAATGCTATTGAACGCCGGCGCAGAGAACTTTTGACAAAAGTTTAATTAAACAGTCGCAACTGTCGCATCGACTAAACCCATCAATCGATAGACCTGCCGAAACTCCAGAGTTATAATTATCACTCGATACGTTTACCCATCAGGGATGCGTTATTTACAGTCTATAAAAAATATTCAATCGGCAAAACTGTGAATAAGAGCTGCCACTTTTCCCACGGCGCAGATCTTCCTCCGGGGCTGAGGCTGGACCAAGCGCGCATAATGAATTAAACATAGTTTTCATACAGTGAGCAGCTGGTCAGGCGGAGGAGATACATTTAGTGAGTCCCCCGGGAGAACCTCTGGATGTGTTTCCTCCTACACGTCCCCAGCCACCTGGACCAGGCCGAATGCTGCTGCCGTTATCTAGCTATCTAGTTATCTAGTTATCTAGACTACACTACCGTTGACTACGTCGACTATGGACTTTTGGATTTTCTGTTCTTTCCGAATTAGATTTAGATGAGCAGGTGGCGCCTCGATCAATAGGAAATTCCTATAACTATACATAAACCCATAGAGTATATTTTTGGTATTCTTTGGGTAATAGAGATCATCGGCGTGAATCTTCGACGCTCGCAACAGGAAGAATCATAATTTATATTCAGGACGCGATTTGTCGCTGAAACTGCAAGGGGTGGCTGGCAGGCAAGGGTGGATTCGCGAAATAAACTCCCGCACCCGTTCCGAGATGGCGAACGAAAAGATCTAGAAGTTCTTGCGGGAGTGGGGGGGCGGGGGTATGGGGAAGGAGGACGCGGGCCAACAGGCCCGAAGGAAACTCTGATACACAGACATACGTACACGCGCCTTGGGTACTACTGCTTCGACTTCGACTTGGACTTGCGACAATAAAATTGAACTAAAGAAGCTCGTACGTACGCGACTACGTGACTACGTGGCTACGTGGCTACGTGTCTGGATCTACAATATTTTAACTCCTGACTATTCTATATACATATAATAAATGCATATTCGAGCCTTTGGACTTGGGTCCCCGCGCGTAGCCTTTTAAGACCTGCAGGAACATTAAAAACCTTTTTGAAACGACTGGGAGTAAGATCCCAGTTACAGGTCACCGTCAATCCGACGTTTGACGAAGGATTGTTCAATCCTTCTAGGGGACAGGGGTTTACAGGCAAGCTGCCGATTCTCAATGAGAAACTAAAATGATGGTAAAACGTATCGCACGCGTACCACGTTTCACCGGTACGAGGACCGAATATCCGACACTCCCGATGCATATTTCATTTTTAATTTCGAAAATAGTCCCGCTGGGTTGTTGTTTCGCTTTATGCGAGCATGCGATTGCTCCTGGACGAATGGTTGCAGTTAGGAAAGAACGTGAATTCAGCCGCGACATCGTTTTAAATATTGCAACATATCGTAAAATTACGTACAGAGAAGCCCTTCCTCTCGCGTTCTACACACGTCCACCTACCTGCTTTCCGCCATTTGACCTCGGGTTCCTCTGTCAGCTGTTTCCTCTCCTTATTTTTCTCTCTTTTTACCAGCTACCTCCAAGCACCTTTCGCCACCCGAGAAACCGACTTCTTCCAGTTCGCGGTCGAATGTACTTACATAGGCTGTCGACTGCTTCAAGTCGGCCAGTGCGAGCCTCTACAGTTCTATGCTTTTTCTCTCGGCTACAAGCAATTAAAAATACTCGCTCAGTTGATTTCCAAACACATAGGGCACAAAATACTCAACAAACCTACAATTTCCTCCGGTGTCCTTGAGAATTTCGACAAATCGGTGCCAATCCGCCCTAAAGCAATTAGCAGACATTCGGACACCGCAGCATCGTTTCTAATGTAACGAAGAAAACCATAGAAATTGAATACGTACGCATATTTTGAGCTTTCTTCGTGTTCTCATGAAAAATAAATTATGGTTTCACGATTTAGATTTGATATCAAAATGATCAGAGAACGCCCAGGGGAGAAGATAATTTATTCATTGTCAGTCAAATAAAATTTGTCGAGCCGTGCGAAACGATCCCCGCCCGCGAACCAATAATTATAATTATATTCTCCACGAAACTTTACGGCCGCTCTTCATTAGAACGACGCCCGAAATACGCCAGGGCGAAAAAAATATTAAAGGCAGTCTTGATCGACCACCGGAAAATTCCGCAATTTATCGTCCGAATAATGGGTAAAATAATAAAACAGCGAACGGGGCCTTGGATATAAATGGTACTTCCGTCATGAAAATCTGTTCGATGCAAATAATTTTGATTTTATCGGCGCCGATTTTCCGTCCCGGATAATTGTGAAAGTTTATGACTACACTTCACTCGTAAACGTAAGAGTTGCATGCCACCATCCAAAACAAACCAATCATCCCGAACGTTAAAATCACCAACAGAAACATTGCACGATCCAAAATCATCTTTCAATATACTTTTCTTAAAGACACCATTCGTAAAGACGTAGGCCTGCATTTTATAATTTACCCAATGTCGGACGATAAATTGAAATTTACTTATACGTTTGGGATCTATGAAAATTTTTGGTAAGGCAGTCTCCTTTCATTTCAATAACCTCTCTAAGATGAAGGGTTTTGCAGATTGTCAAAAAAATTTCCTACGTTAAAAGATGGACACTGTCCACTGACTGCAGATACATAGTAGACTGAGACATCTATCCGAGACAGCCTGGAGTCCCGGACACTCGTAGAACGAATTACCGACTGAAAAATACAAATGTTACGAATGCCCCAAAAGATGGTGTTAACTCCTAAACAAAATGTCAATGCACGGGAAAGTTTTACATGATATCTTGAAACGAAGAGAATTCGCGGAAAGCGCTTTTGTATTCTGCGATACTAATAATTAAGTACATATAATAAGCTAGTGAAGGAAAAATTTGAATAATATTACTTTTATCTATTCGGCTGAAAATCATAACTGATGCTCGATATAAACAGAGAACTAGAAAAGATAAGCGTAGAAATGATAAGCCTTGCTATTACATCTCACAACGATATTAAAGTTTATTTTACTCTCAACGAAAGCTTTACATCAAAATACGGTTATAACGTCGAAGTAATATAAACACCCTATCGATTTACCACAGAAGTACAGACTTAAATTTCTCGTTGCTTCCGCGGGCACACATAAAAAAAGATATTTTCGAAACCTTATCAATTTCGAGTGTTTTCCTACATACAGGCGTGTAATGTGTAGTGTGCGTACAAAACTCGTTTGCAAATCCTAATTCACTATTCAAAAAACCGAAAATTTCTTCAAATCTAAATATTTAAGGTTTTGTGAGCTTTAAACTAATATTGCACGATATAATAATTACCGGCATATAAAAGTAGCATAGATCAATTCGATAGTATTCTGTATGAGAGAAAAAAAGTTTGTTAATATAAGTTGAAACCTAGATTATTACTTTACAATGTAGATCAACCATCTCTTTGTTGATTTACTTAAAGTTTCATAACTTCAGTAAACGTCATCGGAATCGATAAGTACAATCGACTAGTACAATTGAATCCGTTAGACGTCCCGACCTATATTGCTTGACAAAGATGGCCGAGACCGTTATAGGCACAAATACTCGGAGTAGAAATATTCACAATAGTAATGTTCAGTCAATGGTAAATATTAGAAAACAGAATCATATTATTCGTTCCTACGATTGAATATACATTGTACTGGTCACCTCTTGCATCAGGTATCTGGGTAGCTTTCTTTACGTAGATTCTAAAGTTGCAAGGATGTGCATGAATCTAACAGAGAAGCCTATGTCGGCTTTGTTAAAAATATACCAATGCCATAGCCACCTTTTACACATCTAATTGGTCCACTCTTAGCATCTCTTACTTCATCATCTTCCATCCCGTTCTCTTAAATAATCTAGAGTTCAGTGCATCAGTGCCATCACAGTATCACTCTCATAACATCTAATCGGGTGCGCCTTATCAACGTGACGTTACAAGTTCACGTTTGGAAATTCCACGTAAGTGCGTGAGATATCAATTTTAGTATTTTTCTCGAATTTCTAAGCCTGCGGATGTTCCCCATGAAGAAGGGTACATATGGCGTTTCTCAGGGCAATATTCGGAGTGAAACTCGTGTCGAGTAGAGGCGCGTTTGTCATGGGACTCGTATACTTCCCACTCAGGAACCATTCGTTTATCGCTGCCTGTTCGTAAGTAAATCCGTCTAAAAGAATTCCACAATTAATTGTATGTACTATTAAGTTTTATTGCCGCCAGTAAAACGATTACCTGAGCATTGTACTGGTTCTTTCATTATCTCGTGCGTTATCGGACATAAAAATTCATGTGGTACTTCAGTATCATCTGTTATTTCCCATATGCTACTATCCTCGCGTCTTAACCAATACAATTGTTTTTTGAAACTCTCAATAGCCTACAAGATCAAATTAAATAAATGATGATAAAGCTTTAGTCAATCGAACAACCAACTCACTTCTTCGTCATTCTCTATATCGAGAGTTGATATCAAATCCTCTTCTGGGGCAGATAGCAAGTGCCGTCCAGTCAATGAAGAAATGTCAGCATTTTCCGTTAATTTTGATAATTCAATTTCCTTAAGCCATTTCACGATCTCATTCAATTTCCAATCGATAACCTGTTGTGCAAAACCATACAGATAGAGAAATGATCATGCGATAGACTTATGTTTGACAATATTTACCCGTCTTCGATTGTGTCTTAGTCTATCTACTAAAATAGTCTGAGATATTAATTGTTGCGGTAGCTTCCAAATTAACACAGTCTTATCCAATGCACCTGAAAATCGTTAGAGCGGTTTAATTATGTAATCATTTATTGCCCGCAATCATTGCAGTTGCTTGTATAGTGGACCTGTTAGAAAGAGTGTCGTATCTTCCGAGAATGCACAAGCTGTTACGAGACTATCATGACTTTCCAGCACATGAAGACACACGCTGGAATACTGAAGGAATCGATTTTACTTATATTGGCATTCGCATTAAATTGTTAAGCGCGGACATTTGATCCGGTGTCATTTCATTATGTAACTTACGACACTCCAGAGACGCGCTGTTCGGTCCGTCGCAACGCTGCCCAGTATCTCGCCGTGTACAGGAGAGAAACAAACGTTCATAACATTTCCACCATGACCAGCCAAAGATCGTTTTTCTCTGTACGATGTGTCTGGATCGCTAGTGCCAATATTATTCTCACTCTTTGGACCAGCGAGAGTGACGCTTATTTGCCACAATTTAACGAGAGAATCGTTACCGCAAGTCGCTAGTAAATAAGATCCGCTCCCACTGCTGGAGTTCGATTCACGAGCACCTACATACGAATAAAATATCTTAAAATCGACAGTCTTCGTACATTATTGCAATCAATATAATTCGTTATACCAATGGTAGGACTGAAGTCGCATCCCTGTACTCCCAAATCGTGTCCCTCTTCGCACACGATGCAACTGGAGCTATTCTCTTTGTTAGTAACGTCAAACAACCTCCAGGTGCCTTCGCTACAGGCTGTCACAAGATATCTGGAGTCTGGCGTAAATGCAATCGTCGTTATTGCGTCTGCATGACCTTCGAAGACTCTACAAATTGGACTGACGTTACACGGTAATGATCTTTATGGTTTAAGATTTTAAGCGTAAGAGCACGGATTTCATGGAGGAGCACACTGCTTCTATTGGCTTTTTTTTTAATGCGTACTGTAATTCTTCCATTGTTTCGACATCCCACAATGTCGTCTTCTCATCGTCCCCTGCCGTGGCTATCGTCCTGCCGTCAGGGGACCAACGGCACACACGAATTCCACATCCAGAATTAACGAAAGATCCCCTGGCTTGGCCCCCCTTCTAAAATGCGCTCAGAATTAGATCCAAATAATTCCACTATTCTAGACGTCCGTGTACTCAACCTGAGCATCCCAAATAATGGTAGTGCCATCCAAGGAGCATGACGCCAGCATGCTGCCACAAGGACTGAACTCTACGTGATTCACGCTGTATTTGTGGGACTCTAAGGGGCTGAAGTGTTTCTCCTCGAATTTCTTATCATCCATTTCGGTATCCCGAGAATCGACGGCGCTCCAAATTCTTACCAGTTTGTCTCTGTATATCAATAACAAATAATTGAAGAAAGTTTACATTCGTGATTTCACATGAGCGTGTTCATTTTTCATCAACTGACCCAGATCCAGACGCTATCAGGGTATTCCCATAGAATGCAACAGTGTTTACGGCTCCGCTATGATCGTCCAATCTCTGAACTAGTTTAACCTCGTTCTCGGTACTCTCGGCTTGCTTTACAACTTTATCCTCTTGTAGAGTCTTCTGAAATGTAGAATAATATTTCTTATAAAATATGCTCTGTAGAATCCAGGTTACGTCTGGTACTACCTCTCCGCGATCGCCGGTGTAATGTAATTTTGGACAACAATGCCGTACCAATTCTGAATCTAAATTCAGATTTCCCATGAGATCCCAGACGATCACAGATTTGTCGTTTGATCCTAGGAACAACAGAATTTCAGAGAAGGTCTAAAAATTAATTTTTGGCTCGTTAATAAACTGTCGGCAATACCAGTGGCCAGCAAGTTTCCATCCCTAGAAAAAGCGCAGCAAGCAATGTATCGATTGTGTCCAGTCAGTACAGCCGCTATTCTACCGGTTCCCTAAAAAACCGTCAATTAAGTATTTAACGTTATTCAATTTTCTTTTTCCGGCAGATTCTTAAACATTTACTGTTTCCCAGATGACGGTAGTCTTGTCAAGGCTGCAACTGGCAGTATATAATCCATTAGAATTGAATCGAACGCACGTTAAGGCACTGCTGTGCTTCTCCATCACTCTACAAAGTTCGATCGAGGCAGCAGCTGGTTGAAGGTCACATTTCTCCTGGACCACCCGGACTTCCCAGAGCTTCACATTGTGGTCGTTGCCGCAGGTTACCAGTTGATAGAGTTTTGTAAAAGGCTCGTTGCCTGAAAAATTATGTCTATGATTGAAACGAATACAGCGGTACTGAATGACGCATTGCAAAGTGTCAAGGAAAATCATACCGGTCACTTCTTGCAACGCCGAAAAGTCGCAACTGACTACACCAAGATCATGAGCATCATCGACCGTCGCCAGAACATTTATAGAGTGATTGGCAGAATTGCAGGAATCAATTAATTCGCTAGTTGAAAATAGTTTGAGAACTCCAAAAGTACAAGAAGTGACCAACCAGGAGGAGTCAGGTGAGAAACAGAGACTCTGCACGGCACCCTCGTGTCGAAGAAAACACCTGAAATAATCGCAGAGACAATCTCACGTATAAAATTTATCAGAATATTTTGTCGATGACATCACGAAGGTGCTATAGAATAATAAAGAAAATAAAAAACTTTCTGTCGCTATACCGTTATCAATGTGAGTAACGTTAATGACCCAAATCTGGTTCGACGATCCGTTCGTGTATTTTTGGTTCGTGTACGATCCTAATGACATTTTACGTAATAGAATGATTTGACGTAGTCATATACATCATCTATGGTGCCCATGGTCGTTGGATTTATCGTATAAATTTAAGAAATACCCTTAAAAAAATATTACGGCACGTACCTAATTAAATTACGACGGATCAAATCCCAAAGACAAACCTGACCGTTGTCTCCGGCCGTTACGAGCAATGTAGAATCCGGGGAGAATCTGCATACCCTGACAGCCTCACCGCCGACTTGGACCATTGTGTGAATCTTGGTTCCAGACTGGTGTAAAAAACATTCATGGTTATATAAAGTCAAATCAAGTACACGAAGTAAATAAATGATTGAAGTAGAAGTAGCGTACACGTAGATTCCAAAGTTGGGTGGTACCGTCTATACTTGCCGACGCCAACATGGTGAACTGAGGGCTGACTTTGACACAAGTCACACCGTACTTATGTCCTAATAATGGTGAATAGCTGACCTCCACGTATCCAAGGCCTCGTTGCCATTCCCACACTCTGACACGCTTGTCTCTAGTAAAGTATGAAAAGTAAAATCCTTAAATACTTGTAGGTTCGCGCGACGTGTGACATCTTGACCAAAGTAAGTAAAAATTTCTCACCCGGAACCAGTGACAAGAATGCAATCACCAGCAAAGTCAACGCTATTTACGTCGCTCGTGTGGATGGCGAGAGTTTGCAAAAGTTGCACGTCTCCTATAAGGGCAGCCATTTCTTCTTCTCTAATCCTTATCTAATAGACATCAAAGGCACTTTATGGCGCGTTTGCTGAACTTTCCTTAACCTTCTTCTTTCCTGTAAACGTTATAACAAGTGAATTACCAGCTCCAATTTCATATGACATACATTCGGTAGCGCATAAATTATCACTTCTTAATCATTCATTATTCAACCGAGGAACGTATCGTATCCCATCAACTCCTGTAATGAACAAGTTTCTATCTATATAGCCATCATATCCATCTCTCTTGCTCTGCGGCCGCGAAAGTGTTACTTTTATTATTTATACCAATGGAAAATCAATCTTGCGTTTTACGTGTTCCAACACACGCCAATACCTCGTTTTTCTAGCGGTCAAGTGCGTGTAGTAGTGTTCTATATAGCTTCTCTATACGGGTCAGCAGTATCATGCAAATTATAAGTTTGTATTCCAACGAATCGTTAAACTTTAAGCAATTTTCACGCTTACCTAGGCTCACCTGCGTATCACACGTCTTACTAATATCTACGTAAAAATTAATCTTTTCTACATTCCGACTTGTCGGTATTCGGTCGGTCGGAGCGGTAATGACGTCTGGTTTAACTTGAATGTATTTTTAATCTGTATAGCTACTTTGCACGATGGCCAAACTAGAGGTAGCGAAAAAATCAGAATAACAGTGTAATCCTTTTATATTGATTATAAGAGCGATTACAAAATCAGCACGTTTAGAAACGAGGAATACACACGATTCGGTCAAGAACTAACGTAGTAAGAATAAATGTCGGGAGGATTGCAAATTTAATTTAGCGTGTTGGTTCTTTTACATTTATCAGTAACAGATGACCTTAATGTCTTTAATTATGCAAAAATTCTTAGAAAAAAGTGAGCCGTAATTTCTAAATAATGTCACAGACATAAAGTTCAAGTACATTGAGTACTGACGTGTAGGTCTTAGGACACTTATCGACTTTCTCTCGTTCCGAGCATCGACTTGCGATTTGCAAGACACGAATTATTATAACATTATTATAAACATTGAATTGGCATCGCGAATCTCCTCTCTCAGTTACCTTATCAATCGTATTGTAAATGTTTTAATGTCATTCGTAATATTTTGACACTTACCCCCCCCCCCCCCCCA